>NC_080069.1:98547376-98849398 GCF_949987535.1 Balaenoptera acutorostrata
TTCTTGCCTTTTGGGAAGTCTGAGGTCTTCTGCCAGTGTTCAGTAAGTGTTCTGTAGGAGTTGTTCCACATGTAGATGTATTTTTTATGTATTTGTGGGGAGGAAGGTGATCTCCACATCTTACTCCTCCGCCATCTTGAAGGTCCTCTCTACCCATTGTCTTTTGATAGACATATGAGTCATTTATAATTTGAGGCTATTATGAATAAAGTTGCTAAGAACATTCTGTAACAATTTTTTAGTGGATATATGTTTTCATTTCTCTTGGGTAAATATGTAGAATAGAACTTTTAGGTATAGGGTAGATGTATGTTGAACGTTGTTAGAAACTGCCACATAGTTTCTGCATTCCCATTAGCAATGTATGAGAGTTCAAGTTTTTCCATATCTCCACCAGTATTTGTTGCTGTCGTTTAAAAATATTATTTATTTGAAGGAGTATGAAATAGTATCTCATTGTGGTTTTAAATTGTGTTTCCTTGGTGGCTAATGGCATTGAGTCCCTTTTTATGTGCTTATTGACCATTCATATATTTTTCTTTTTGCAAAGTGTTTAAGTCTTTTGCCATTAAAAAAATTGGGATTGTTTATCTTTTGCTACTGATTTGTATGCGATTTAAAATATAGTCTAGAAACAAGTCCTTTGTCGGATACATGTTTTGTGAATATTTTCTCCCAGTCTGTGGCTTGTCTTTTTATTTTCTTATCAATGTCTTTTGATGAGCAGATGATTTTATTTTTGTGAAGTTTAGTCTATCAATATATTTTCTTTTATAATTATAGCCTGTTGTATTCTTTCTAAGAAATATTTTCATACCCTAAATTTGCAACCATATTATCTTGTTTTTTTTCCTAGATATCATATAGTTTGCTATACAGTTAGATTTATGATTCATCTCAAATTTTTCTGTATGATGTGAGGTAGGTTTTGAAGTACTTTTTTATCCCCACATCTTTTAAAAGTTGTTCCAGCATCATTTTTTGAAAGCCATTCCTTTCCTCATTGAATTGCTTTGGCATCATTGTTGAAATCATTGATTGTCCATTTATGAGTGGGTCTATATCTAGATACTCCAGTCTCTTCCATTTCTCTTTAACTCTCATTATGTGAGTACTACAGTGTCTTGATTATAATCCCCCAACTTTATTCTTTTTCTTCAAGATTGTTTTGACTAACCTAGGTTTTTTCCTTTTCCATATAAATTTTTGAATTAAAAAAATAAGATAAAGCCCGTTGCATTAAAGTTATAGATCAATTTAGGTAGGATTAACGTCTTCCAATCTATTAATAGCATATATCTCGTCCTTCATTTAGGTCTTTTTAGTTTCTTTCAGCAATGTTTAGCAGTTTTCAGTTTGAAATTTATTCTTCAGTATTGTGTCTTTTTAATTGTATCTTTTTAATATCTATTTTTGAACTGTCCTGGTGCTAACTTAAATTCCTACCAACAAAATAGGAGAGTTTCCCTGTTTCCCATCCCCTGAAAAATACAGAATTTTAGAATGGGTTTTGTCTTTGCCAATTGAATGTTATCTCATTTTAGTTTTAATTTTCATTTCTTCTATTGTGAATGAGTTTGAGCATTTTTTCATGTCTAAAAGTTTTTTATTTCTTTTTCTGTGAACATATTCATGTTCTTTGCCACTTTTTCTCTAAGGCTGTAGGTCATTTTCTTGTTGATCTTCACAAGCTCTCTTTATACACACAAAAAATAGCCTTGCTATGTGTTATTTATTTCCCCCCAATTTTTGACTTTTAACTTAAATTTTTATTTACCATGCATAACAATTTGGAATATAGAACAATCTTTTATAATTACTGGGTTTCATATCATACTGAGATTTATCTTTAAGATTATAAAAAATTTCATGTTTTCTTTGTGGAATTTTGTGGTTTCAGTTTTTACATTTAAGCCATTTATCCATCTGTAATTTATGTATGGTAAAGATCCATGAAAATATTTATGTGGCAAGGATCTTTATTTTTTCTAGAAGGTTACTCATTTATTGAACAAATCATCATTTTCCCACATGACCATATCATCATATACTAAATTCCTGTACGTGGTTTTTCTATTTCTCTAGACTCTCTATTCACGCACAAGTACCACATTGATTTAATTATGCTGGTTTAAAATATATTCTAATATCTTTTAGGAGGAGTTCACCCGTATTACTTTTTCTTTTCAGAATTTTCTTGTATATTCTTTCATGTTTTTCCCCCCACATGAAATTTAGAATTCGTCTAATTCTAAAAATAAAAGCCCTGTTGATATTTGTATTAGGTCAAATTTGTAGGTGTTTAGAAATAATATACATATTTAAAATATTGTGTCTTTCTATCTAAGAATAGGGTATTCCTTCCATTTATCTGAGCCTTCTTCTGGATTTTTCAGTAAGTTTTCAAGTTGCTTAGATTTTGGCTATATCTTATTAGGCTTATTTCTATATATTTTATGTTTGTGGGTTTTTTTTTTTTGCTGTTGTAAACAAGATCTTTTCTTCTATTATATTGTGATATTAATTTTGTATGTATCCAACTGATAGCATTCTATAATCCTTGTCTTATTTTCTGTCTTGACTAAGAATGCTTTTAGCGTTTTACTTGTAAGTTTGATGGTTACTTGCTTTTTCTCTCACACATATATGTCTTATAAGTATCAATTAATTTATATTTTAGTAAAAGTTATAACAATCAAAAATAGTTTTGAATTTGATTAGGTGCCTTTTTAGGATCAACAGAGATTATCATGTGATTTTTCTCCTTTAATCTTTTAATATGATAATATTTCCTAATATTGGACTATCTTTGGAATGACCCCAATTTGGTTGTGGTTTATTTTGCATTTGTGTTTCTGAATTCTTCTTGTTTATATTTTATTTAGAATTTTTTTCATGAAGTCTTATAAGTGAGATTGGGGCTATCATTGTCAGATTTGATATTAGTATTTTCCTGACTTCATTAAAAAAATTGGGAGCATTTATATTTTCTTTACTCTGGAACAGTTTAAATAGTATTTGAGATATATAGTTGTTAAAGGTTTGGTTCTGATCCTCTGGTGGAGAGGGGGTGAGTAGTTTTTTGACAACTTTGTCTATGTCTCATGTGATAATTTATTTTTGATTTTCTAACATTTCTTGGGTCTTTTTTTGGTAATTGATATTTTCCTGGAAAATCATCCATTTAATTCAGGTTTCCTAGTTAATTTTTATAGTCAAAGCAAAATAGTCTTTTGTAATCTTTAAAATTCTTCTATATTTGGTCAATTCCCCATTCTAATATCCCATTTATATATTTGTGCTTTTCCCTGCCCTCTTCTATAACCTAAATTAACTAACAGTTTATTTTTTAGTGGCTTTATTAAGGTATAACCAACACATCATATAATCTGCCTATTTAAAATATACAATCAAATAGTTTTTAGTGTGTTCAGATAGTTGTGCAACCCTCACCACAATTTTAAGACATTTCATCCTCTCAAAAAGAAACTACATACTCATTAGCATCACTCCCCATTTATCCACAGCCTCTCCCCACCCCACACCCCAGCACTAGGTAACCACTAATCTACTCTCTGTCTCCATAAAAATTGGTCCATTCTTGACATTTCATGTAAATAGAATAATGCACTGCATGGTTTTTTGTGACTGACTTCTTCCAGTTAGCATTATGTTTTCAAGTTTCATCCATGTCCTACCGTGTCACTACATCATTCCTTCTTGTTGCCAAATAATATTCATTTTATGGATATACCATATATTATTTGCCGATTCTTTAGTTGATGGGAATTTGGGTTTTTTCTACTTGTTAGATATTATAAATAATGCTACTATGAACATTTGTGTATAAGTCTTTTTGTGGACATATGTTTTCATTTCTCTTGGATAGTAGATACCTAGGAGTGGAATTGCTTGATCATATGGTAATTCTATATTTAGCATCTTGAGGAACTACTAAACGGTTTTCCAAAGTGACTGCACCATATTAAATTCTCACAAGCAATACATGAGTGTTCCAATATCTTCACATACTTGTTAACATTTGCTAGTGTCTCTTTTTTGATTATAACCATGATAGTGAGTGTGATGTTAAGACCTGATCATGGTTTTGATTTGTATTTCCCCTTAATGGCTAATGATGTTAGGCACTTTCCAGTATTTACTGGCCATTTGTGTATCTTCTTTGGAGAAATGTATTTCAGATCATTTGCCCATTTTCATTTGGGTTGTTTATTATTAAGTTGTAAGATTATATATGAGAATATATATGTTCATGTATACGTATATAATTAACACATAATATCTTTTTTGTGTGTGGTATGTAGTCGGATTTTCTTTCTGACTTAGTTTTAGTTTTAGTATTTTTTCCACTTAATATGTGAGTTTATCCTGTTTTTATTAATGGCTTTGATAGATAGGCTAGTCTTAATTTTGCAATATCATCTTGTAATACACATTCTTTTTTATTGATTCTTTTTAAAAATCTTTTTTACAAATGATCTGTTTTCTTTTTGATAATTGTTTAAGTTTATATTTTGTTTTAAGTTCTCTTGTTACCTTCATTACTGTAACTTTATATGACATACTCAGTTCTCTATTTTTTAAAGACAGTATATTAAGTAATGATGAAAGTAGCATTCTTCATTTTTTTCTACCCTTATTTCTTCTTTTCTTTTTTCTTTTCTTGTTCTTCTGGTACTTTATATGTATGCTTTTCATATTATGTGCTTAAATATATATATATTTTATACTATTTCTACATTATATGATTTATAAAATTTGTATAGTTAGGATTCCCACAGTCATTTTAGACTTGGGCTTGTGGCTACCTCAACTGAGTGGTCACTGCCAGACTTTTTTTTTTAATAGTTATTCAATTCATTTCTTAATTTACTTAGGTTTTTCCTTTTTATATAATTTATATTTTCTGGGTTTTGCAAGTTCAAAATGATTTTCTCCTGTCTTTATACTTGAATTATTAAAAATCTTCCTCTAGGATTTTTTAAACATAGTGTTTACTATAACTTTATTGTATCCTTGAAGATTGCCCTTGAGAAACCCATGATTAGCTTGGTTTGTTTTATTGTTATAGGTAATCTTTTTGTTTAAAATGTGATAGCGTTATTGAGATATGTTTTTAGGTGGTTGTCCTATAATATATTCATTTTCTCAGACAGAATGGACCATTTTAATCTTTGTATCAAGTATTACTTTCTTTCTGGAAGTTTTCCTGAAATATATCTTAAATTTTTTCCTTGTGTTTTTTTCTCTTTAGGAATATTGATCATATGCATGAAAGATCTCCTTAGTCTATTTTTTATTAATATAATTTTTCTCTAAGCTACTTTAATGAATTGTTTGTTTTGATTTAATTTTGTTTACTTTTTGCAATTTTATCATCCTTTACTCTTTACTATGTTTTCATAAGATTCCATTCTTTTTTGTGTGTGTGCACTGCTTATAATATGGTATTCATTATTTAATGCTTTTACTCTTTACTCTCCATCTTTTCTTAGATCTGACCTCTTATATTTTACTTTCTTCTATCATTCAACCACATAGTCCCTAAACTCTTGTATTTTTACTTTGGGTTCTTTGTTTTTTTTTAATGGTTTTTGATTCATCACAATAACTTGTCATGATTTTCCTCTGCCTGTTAACATTTCCTAGTGAACAACATTACTTCTATATATGCATTTATGTGCATGTATGTATAGGTGTGTGAGAGAAAACAATTTTGTCAATTTCTTCCTTTTTTCTTAAAAAATCTTTGGTTCTTTTTGAATATTGCTTACTTTTGAATAAAATGAATTATCGAGTTCTTGGATTGCATGTGTAGGAACTTTATGGGAAAAGAACCAAGAGATATTACAGGCTAGTAGGAGTCTCCCTATTTCACAATGAAGTGAAAGTTCTCTCTCTGCCTCTCTTCCTCTGCACCCCCACTCCCCTGTGTATATGTGTGTTTATGTGTATGTGATAGTTAAGTCTTTGGACATTTTTTTTATTTCTTTAGCCTTTGACTTTTTTTTCCATCATGATTCATCAATGAACTGTTTCTTACAAAAAAGGGATGTCTGTCTGTTTCCTTGCTTACTTCCTGGTACTCTTCATTGCCTGGGCATCATGTTCCTTTTTTTTTTTTTCAAAGATATGATTATTGTGTTTTGCTTCTTATAATGCACCATCTGTTTTGGTGATTGTGCTCTCTTGACATGTTTAAGATCTGCTCCTGCAGACTTTTTTTCTTGCATTAATCTCATATCTTGACATCTTTTAATCATATACAGTGGTTTGGGATTATAGATGTTTCTAAATTTTGTCCAAAAAAGACTTTGAATTCTGTTGTTCATGTTTCTTGTTGCTTTGGGAGTGATATCTGAAAGAAGAGGGCATCTTAACACCAGAAGTCTTTTTGTTATGTTGATTTTAATAGTTTAATCCTTAAATAGAGATACAAAATAGAAAGTGATTACGAAATTAAGTTGAAGCGAATGTTAAAGATAATTACATTAATAAAAGACAATAAAAAGCACAAAAGGCTATTTAGTGTTGCCATTCTGGATCTATACATTGGTCTATTTTGAAACTTACAGAAAATTTTAGAAAAAAATGAATATAGGACACAACATTGGAATACTTGAGCTTAATGCATGTCTTTGTTAATTATTACCTTCATCATAAGTGCCTTAACAGTCTAAATCTCAGTTTTCTCATCTGTAGAATGGAGATAGTAATGAATTTTTTACAATTATCAGTCACCTAGCAGGCATTCAATAAATGACTATGTTTGAATACAATATACTATATGTTCCTTCCAAGTGCCTTTAAAAAACTTTTTTTTTAAAATTAGTAGCTTTTTAATGATTGAAGACATCAAAGAGGCTGAGTTTGTAAATGTGTGAAAACCATCGATGATCATGTTTTAAGAGGATTATGCCTGGCTAAATCTTTGATTTTCAGAATGGACTGAATCCCTAAAAATTCTCCATGCCTACAACATTTGACTGTCCTTTCAAACATAAAACTCCAAACTTTAAACCTGTTTTGTAATAGAGTCTAATATAACAATGTTATTACCAATTATATTTGCCTTTGAATTTGTGTCCACGATATATAATAACACACTTTTTTGTGTGCTGGCTGGGTAATTCTTTCTTTCTTTCTTCTATAAAAGAAGTCCTTTACTTTACTGTCTTCTATATTTATAAGAGAAATACATCTCACTGATAACAGCTAATATTAACATAGTGCTTTTCAGTTTCTGTATATTCTCATTTGACCTCATTTAATTATGGAAATCTGGGCCATGAGGTAATGGATGTTTGACAAAAACAACTGATTCAGACATATGGATCACTCAAAAAATCTGGATTTAAATTCTTCAGGGGTTCTATTCTGGAAACCAAAATTAATCAAATCCAGGTTTTCTGACTAAGATGGAGAGGCATCTTAATGGAAAAATACCGAATTTTGATGTATATCATATGGTCTACTGTTACTCCTTGCTAACAATATGGAGTTAGATAATTTCTAAAAGATTCATGAATGAGTAAAAGATCTTAATGACATATAAAAGCTTATATTTGAAACTAGGCAAGTCACTTACCTTTACTGAGCCTCCATTGTCTCATGTGTTTAAAAAGGATAACAATTCTTAACTCTGTTCAATTTTTTTCATGCAACCACATTTATTGAAAGCCTACCATGGGCCAGATAATGGGATTTAAATGTTTTATAATCAGAAAATCAAATGAGCTTTCTGTGTGACATATTTTGTAACCTGCAAAAATATACATAAGTCTCAATGACCATTATTCTTACCTGCTGAGCTATTGGTTAACAAAGAAAATACTTTATTGCTCCTTCTCAGGTAAAATTGCATATATTTTATAGCAACTGTGCTTTACAGAGTGTCTGTGAAAGTCCTGGCTGGCCTGCTGGTCTCATTCAGTAAACAAGTTCTACTTACCCAATTTTCTACCCATTTGCAAGGAGTTATAAGCACAAGAACTCATTGACTCTACGTGTCTGTTCGTAACTTAATCCTCAAAGACATCACTTCCAAGAATGACACTGGGTAAATGGCATGAAGGACATAACTATTTGAAGTTATCCTGGCAGTAGACATTCATAGGCATGGCCAAGTGCTTTCAGAATGAGCCACCAATTTCTTCTTCCTTTAGGTACAATCTTGACTATATGGAATCCGTTGAGAGATTTTTGTCTATATTTGCTCATTCTACTTTCACGTTTAAGTTTAGTGAATTAGAACACTTTAGTGATCAAAACTAGGCATTTCCAAATAGAAAGTTCTGTTAAGAGCTGTTTGTACTTTCTTCATCGTAGTATTCACTTTAAATTATGGGGTGTGTGTGTGTGTATGTGTGTAATATGTAATTATATCAGTGTCTCACAGATTTGGGTTTGAATCACTTCTAACACTGACTAACTTCAGCTTCTTTCAAGTCATTATTTAGACATCTATGAAATGGGTCTACGTCCTGGTTTTCAGGGTTGTGGTGAGGATTAGGACTCATGTATGTAAAATGCCTAGCAGATTACCATAAACTGGGTACACAATAATGTTAATTCCCATTTCCTAAACTCTGAGGTAGTTAATAGAACACATTTTTGGAATCAGAAGAATAAGGCTCAAAGGCTCTGAGCTTTGTGACCTATGAAGAATTATTGAGTCTCCTGGAGTTTCTGTTTTTCCATTGTGCAATGGTAACATCATTCTGTACTAGGCCTTGTGTGCTGTCACTAGGATCAAATGAGATAATGTCCTTAGTAAAAGTGTATTGTGCTATAAGATGTAGTGGGTTGTTAGTATTAATTGAATATTACATAGTACTTAATTAGCATTAATTATAGAGAGTGGTAGAGTAGAGAGAGCATGGGATTTGCTGTCAGAAACTCCTGGCTTCACTTCTTCTTTGCTCTGTGACACATTACCCAATCTCTTGGAACTTTGGTTTTCTGAACTGTGAAACAGGATTGAAAATATTTACCTCATAGGATTATTCTAAAAGTTAAATGAGATAACATATGAGAAAGCACCAAGATTTTGGAACACAAAATTTTCAGTAGGTTTTCAGTAAATGTTGGTTGATTTTAGTTGAATACAGGAAGATTTAAGTCTCCTAATAGAATTTGAAAGGTACATTTAAACTGGCAGTATTTACAAATCCTTGTTCTCTCTAGTGCCCATATAATTTGCCACTTGAAAATACTTCCATATGCTAGGAGTTGGTCTTCACATTTCTCTGTAGAGTTAAACACATTCATAGGAAAACATAGAGGAGAGGCTAGCTTGCATATAAATACAGGGTACACCATGTGTAAATGTTTTAATTCCATCTCCTTGGAGACACCTGTAAACAATTTTTCAGGCCTATGACCTTATTCCTGTAACTGAGCAAGAGATTCTGCACACAAACATTTGGATTAGTATGAGTTCAATTTTGATTTATATATTTTTGATGCCTAGGATATGATGATATGCTAATGTAGCTTTAAAACATTATATATTTTTAATTGTCTCAATATATTCCCAATCTCAGCTCTTTTGTGGCCCTCAAGTTCACCAGGCCAAAAATGAGTTTCCAACTTCTTTCCTACTTTACAACTTTTAGACTTCAATAATAAGCTCTTATAGGAATAACTGGGCATTTCACTACACTCAGAGTCTAGGCTCTATGAGCACAGGAGCATGTATCAAAATATAGATCAGTGGTCCTCTAACTATATAGTTCCCACTAATGCAGAGATTCTACTTCAGAGTTTGGAGTGGGCCCCAAGGATTTCATTTTAACAAACACCCCAAGTGATTTTGAAGAGGGTGTTGTGTAGGATATATTTTGATACACTGATCTACATCCATGTCTCCAACCTGAGACTACCATTAATGGGAAGGCACATAAGCAACTTTCAATATTGAAAGTAACCAGTGGAGCCTGTGCTGAGCCTTCCTGAGTTCAGCAAAATGACAGGTTTCTAAGCTTTTGTCTGAATTTCTGTCCATCAAGTTGATGGTAAAACTAGTTACCATTCCACAGTCCTGGAGCAGCTCCAGGCCACTTAGCACGAAAAGGGATTCCCGGATTTAATAACCAGATGCCTTAAAAAGTTTAGTTTCCAAATCTGATGTGGTAGATGCTGCAGATTATTTACCTTTTCCTCATACTTTCTTATCTCCATGAAAATCTATATTCTCAGCAATGATCACGCAGCTAAGAAGTTCCTAGATTACCTAGATTCTGCTAAATTGATACAGTTGTTGGAGACTTGGAGAGCATGTGTGAGATCAGACCTCATTGCAGAAGTGTTTGGATCCTATGGTGCAGCTGTGGTGAAAGTTTTACTTTCTGGTACCTTTTGGCATGACTGCTAAGCAGCAGATGACAACAGCAATAGGGTATCTGCTACAGAGATTCAATAGTGTGGTTGGACATTTCTCCTGACAATGTAATTCCAGGCTGCGTAGCATTCAGTCTTATTGCCCTGGCCATCCAGTAAGTTCTGTGAGCTATCTGCTACCCTCTAATAATAGACCTTTCCGCTTCAGCCAGATATAATGGCTTCTGTTGTCTGCACCTAAGCAGCCTTTAAGTTAGCTAGGCTTGACACATTTAATGAGTTTAAAGCCAGAATATTCTTCCACCTACCTACACAGACTCGTCTTCTCTCTCCTTCCTTGATGAAAGCACAAAACTGTAGGTCATTATGTAGCCCACGTCTACCTCCTATGATGTGTGGCACAATCTCAGTCCAGGCATGATGATATTTTAGGTTACTTGTATGTAAAAATTGCTGACTTTCCCGAGCATTCATTCTACGGGTGTAGACTATACCTTTCTAGGCATTTTTTCCTATATACCTTTTGTTAGAAAGGAAGGTTCTCTTCCCTCATTTTCCCCAATTCATCCCTAGGAAATTAGCCCCTATAAAATAGGGATAATTTTAGAACTATTGATATGTAATGGCCTCAGAAATTATATAGAACAGTAGTCATAATAATTATAACACCAGCAGTAATATCATTGATAACATTTGTTGTTACAATACCAATAGCTGTGATATCTTGAGTAATTCCTCTTCTCCATGTAACATGCTAAGGTTTTGCATAAAGTATCTCATTTAATAATCGATGAAGTCTCAGGCTGTCTCATGACCCCTAATCCAGTTTCAGTTTTGCTTCACATTTCTGTTGCTGCTAGAAACCTCAAGTCATGGAGAGGTAATTCTGTATTATGCATAAATGTTATTCACTAATTTCAATGTTTCTCATAGACAGTGTGTGAATATACTTCAGGGAGTTAAAAAAAATAAGCAACAGTGTAATGTGAAAGTAACTGGCAGGCAACCTGCCCAAACATGCCTTGAAAAAGCAATATTCTTTAAGTGCTGGTCTGCCTTGGGACTCCATCTCAGTTGCTTTTGTTGGTTGGCCTCTATCAAAATGGCCTGTAAAGAGAATTGTCACTGCTGTGGTCCAGGATGGATTGATGATTTTATTGCACAGTGCCTGGTACACAGTAGGTGTTCAACGTGAATGAGTTATCCTGGTTCTTCTGGCTGTGGCCCCAAGGGACATGAGGGTGACTGCAGGCCCTTATCAAGGATATTATGTGTCCTCATTTGTGCAATAGTTGCCCCAAATAGCTCTGCTCTGAGATGTAACTTCCTTCTATGAGGCATTTATTTCTATTTGCAAGAACTTTCCACTCTCTGTGTCTGTTACTGCCCAAAGGTCACCTAAAATGGAGAGCTTTTATTAACTGCAGTGAAAAGATGTACTTTCCCTTGAATGCTCTCTGCCAAGTGCCTTTCCCATTCTCTTATTAGCCAAGGAATGGATGATTTCTTCACCTGCCTAGCTCTGTGGATCTCCCACACCCCTAATACTCTTTATACTTAATAATCCTCCTCCTGGGTTCTGTCTTTTCCCCAGAAAGGAATGATGGAAGATCTATTTTCCTTACTTTCTGAGGGTGGGGTCACCAATTTACTTATGAAAATGTAAACTCATGAAGGATGTCCCCCACTGTTGAAACCATGGCTGCCATCCTTCTTCTGCATAGTACAATTAACTTACTCCAGGTGTGTGTGAGGGTTGTACTTAACCACTTCCTTCGCCCTGTAATATGGATGACACAAGCAGGGAATGATTGTGACAACAGGAAGAAGTGGAGCCAGTGGAACAAGACTTTTATTTGGCTCCCACTCTGCAAGCTCCAGATTCCTGTTGAAAAGAGATAGACCCATGGCTGACATGAAGCTCTTGTGATAAGAAATTTTCAGCTTCTGGTTGGTTCATCATTCATGGCCTAAGAACAGGGGAAATGTACTTTTTTTGAGAATCTGAAAATGCCCCAAACTCTAAATCACATTCATTTGCATTTCTCTTCAGAAAAGGAGGTGGAGCATGGGGGAGGCCTCTGTTGGTGAGAATTAAACTCACAAAACAGGATAATTCCTAGAGTTGTGCCAACCTTATCAGCTAGTAATATGGAGTATCTATCACTGGCACCAGCTTGCCAATGGACTCAGGAACCTTCTGGGCTGCATTCAGTTGGCATTGGCAAATTACCTGCAGAGCAATTCATGCTGTCAGGATCATTTTCTAGCATCTTAAACAGAAGAAAAATGAAAAATGCAAAAAGAAAAAAAAAATCTGATTAAAAAAAATCATGGTTTCTTTTTCTACTCTCTTCTAAGCAGTGGATGTTATACTTAGAATTATATCTGGGTTTCAGCAAATCACTTGTATCAGTGATCCCTCCAAGCATGTCTACCAAAGGAAAAATGTCAAAACCCATAAAATTGGGAGTGGTGGCTTAATATCCAAGGACAGAATCAAGGTTCCAAGTGATAGAATAAGAGGCTGAAAACCAAGGTGAGGTATAGCATAGCTGGGCATCAAGTCCCTCAATTAAATGAAAAAGTCAATTATCTAAGTTTTGAATAGCATGACTTAATTGTTGTTCTTGTGAAAAATATATACAAGGGTTGAACTGACTGTAAGGTCATTATGAATCAGTTGTCTAATGTGGCACTAGACTATAAGCTCCTTAAGTTTAAAAATCATGTCCTCTTTGAGTTATTGCCAATGCTGAGATAGTGTTTGGAAAATATCAGTAATAAACACATATTTGTGGAAGGTGGATTGCTAAATGTGATCCTAGAGGTATAGAAAAAGATTCTAAAGTGATGAGAGAAACATTGGTAAAAAGACGAGGGGAATGTGATGAGGTTGTGGAAGTTTGCAGAAACCACATTACAGAGAAAGCAAAGAATGGGGGCTTGCTTTCCTTGGCAAAGTGAGATTCAGTAAGGGGACATTCCATGACAGTTGCATTTAATTTTTTTTAAATTTTATTTTATTATTTTTTTTATACAGCAGCTTCTTCTTAGTTATCTATTTTATACATATTAGTGTATATATGTCAATCCCAATCTCCCCCCCAAACCCACCTACCCCGCTTTCCCCCCTTGGTGTCCATACGTTTGTTCTCTACAACTGTGTCTCTATTTCTGCCTTGCAAACAGGTTCATCTGTACCATTTTCTAGGTGCCACATATATGCGTTCATATACGATATTTGTTTTTCTCTTTCTGACTTACTTCACAATGTATGAAAGTCTCTAGGTCCATCCACGTGTCTGCAAATGACCCAATTTCGTTCCTTTTATGGCTGAGTAATATTCCATTGTATATATGTACCACAACTTCTTTATCCATTCGTCTGTCCATGGGCATTTAGGTTGCTTCCATGACCTGGCTATTGTAAATAGTGCTGCAAAGAACACTGTGGTACATGACTTTTTGAATTATGGTTTTCTCAGGGTATATGCCCAGTAATGGGATTGCTGGGTCATATGGTAGTTCTATTTTTAGTTTTTTAAGGAACCTCCATACTGTTCTCCATATTGGCTGCATCAGTTTACATTCCCACCAACAGTGCAAGAGGTTTCCTTTTTTCCACACCCTCTCCAGCATTTGTTGTTTGTAGATTTTCTGATGATGCCCATTCTAACTGGTGTCAGGTGATACCTCATTGTAGTTTTGACTTGCATTTCTCTAATGATTAGTGATGTTGAGCATCCTTTCATGTATTTGTTGGTAATGTGTATATCTTCTTTGGAGAGATGTCTATTTAGGTCTTCCATCCATTTTTGGATTGGGTTGTTTGTTTTTTGATATTGAGCTACGTGAGCTGCTTGTATATTTTGGAAATTAATCCTTTGTCAGTTGCTTCATTGGCAAATATTTCTCCCATTTTGAGGGTTGTCTTTTCATCTTGATTATGGTTTCCTTTGCTGTGCAAAAGCTTTGAAGTTTCATTAGGTCCCATTTCTTTATTTTTGTTTTTATTTCCATTTCTCTAGGAGGTGGGTCAAAAAGGATCTTTCTGTGATTTATGTCATGGAGTATTCTTCCTATGTTTTCCTCTAAGAGTTTTATAGTGTCCAGTCTTACATTTAGGTCTTTAATCCATTTTGAGTTTATTTTTGTGTATGGTGTTAGGGAGTGTTCTAATTTCATTCTTTTACATGTAGCTGTCCAGTTTTCCCAATACCACTTAATGAAGAGGTTGTCTTTTTCCATTGTATATTCTTGCCTCCTTTATCAAAAATAAGGTGACCATATGTGCATGGGTCTATCTCTGGGCTTTCTATCCTGTTCCATTAATCTGTATTTCTGTTTTTGTGCCAGTACTGTACTGTCTTGACTACTGTAGCGTTGTAGTATAGTCTGAAGTCCAGGAGCCTGATTCCTCCAGCTCTGTTTTACTTTCTCAAGATTGCTTTGGCTCTTCAGAGTCTTTTCTGTTTCCATACAAATTGTGCAATTTTTGTTCTAGTTATGTGAAATATGCCATTGGTAGTTTGATAGGGATTGCATTGTATCTGTAGATTGCTTTGGGTAGTATAGTCATTTTCACAATATTGATTCTTCCATTCCAAGAACATAGTATATCTCTCCATCTGTTTGTATCATGTTTAATTTCTTTCATCAGTGTCTTACAGTTTTCTGCATACAGGTCTTTTGTCTCCTTAGGTAGGTTTATTCCTAGGTATTTTATTCTTTCTGTTGCAGTGGTAAATGGAAGTGTTTCCTTAATTTCTCCTTCAGATTTTTCATCATTAGTGTATAGGAATGTAAGAGATTTCTGTGCATTAATTTTGTATCCTGCTACTTTATCAAATCCATTGATTAGCTCTAGTAGTTTTCTGGTGGCATCTTTAGGATTCTCTATGTATAGTGTCATATCATCTGGAAAGAGCGACAGTTTTACTTCTTCTTTTCTGATTTGAAATCTTTTTATTTCCTTTTCTTGTCTGATTGCCCTGGCTAGGACTTCCAAAACTATGTTGAATAATAGTGGTGAGAGTGGACATCCTTGTCTTTTTCCTGACCTTAGAGGAAATGCTTTCAGTTTTTTACCATTGAGAATGATGTTTGCTGTGGGTTTCTCATATATGGCCTTTATTATGTTGAGGTAGGTTCCCTCTATGCCCACCTTCTGGAGAGTTTTATCATAAATGCGTGTTGAATTTTGTTGAAAGCTTTTTATGCATCTATTGAAATGATCATATGGTTTTTATTCTTCAATTTGTTAATATGGTGTATCACATTGATTGATTTGTGTATATTGAAGAATCCTTGCATCCCTGGGATCAATCCCACTTGATCATGGTGTATGATCCTTTTAATGTATTGTTGGATTCTGTTTGCTAGTATTTTGTTGAGGATTTTTGCATCTGTATTCATCAGTGATATTGGTCTGTAATTTTCTTTTTTTGTAGTATCTTTGTCTGGTTTTGGTATGAGGGTGATGGTGGCCTCATAGAATGAGTTTGGGAGGATCCCTTCCTCTGCAATAGTTTGGAAGAGTTTGAGAAGGATGGGTGTTAGCTCCTCTCTAAATGTTTGATAGAGTTCACCTGTGAAGCCATCTGGTCCTGGACTTTTGTTTGTTGGAAGATTTTTAATCACAGTTTCAATTTCATTCCTTGTGATTGGTCTGTTTATATTTTCTGTTTCTTCCAGGTTCAGTCTCGGAAGTTTATACCTTTCTAAGAATTTGTCCATTTCTTCCAGGTTGTCCATTTTATTGGCATAGAGTTGCCTGTAGTAGTCTCTTAGGATGCTTTGTATTTCTGCAGTGTCTGTTGTAACTTCTCCTTTTCATTTCTAATTTTATTGATTTGAGTCCTCTCCCTCTTTTCTTGATGAGTCTGGCTAAAGATTCATCAATTTTGTTTATCTTCTCAAAGAACCAGCTTTTAGTTTTATTGATCTTTGCTATTGTTTTCTTTGTTTCTATTTCATTTATTTCTGCTCTGATCTTTATGATTTCTTTCCTTCTGCTAACTTTGTGTTTTGTTTGTTCTTCTTTCTCTAGTTCTTTTAGGTGTAAGGTTAGATTGTTTAGTTCAGATTTTTCTTGTTTCTTGAGGTAGGCTTGTATTGCTATAAACTTCTGTCTTAGAACTGTTTTTTCTGCATCCCATAGGTTTTGGATCGTCGTGTTTTCATTGTCATTTGTCTCTAGGTATTTTTTGATTTCCTCTTTGATTTCTTCAGTGATCTCTTGGTTATTTAGTAATGTATTGTTTAGCCTCCATGTGTTTGTGTTTTTTACGTTTTTTTCCCTGTAATTGATTTCTAATCTCATAGCGTTGTGGTCAGAAAAGATGCTTGATATGATTTCAATTTTCTTAAATTTACTGAGGCTTGATTTGTGACCCAAGATGTGATCTATCCTGGAGAATGTTCCGTGCGCACTTGAGAAGAAAGTGTAATCTGCTGCTTTTGGATGGAATGTCCTATAAATATCAGTTAAATCTATCTGGTCTATTGTGTCATTTAAAGCTGTTGTTTCCTTATTAATTTTCTGTCTGGATGATCAGTCCATTGGTGTGACTGAGGTGTTAAAGTCCCCCATTATTATTGTGTTACTGTCGGTTTCCTGTTTTATAGCTGTTAGCAATTGCCTTATGTATTGAGGTGCTCCTACATTGGGTGCATATATATTTATAATTGTTATATCTTCTTCTTGGATTGATCCCTTGATCAGTATGTAGTGTCCTTCCTTGTCTCTTGTAACATTCTTTATTTTAAAGTCTATTTTATATGATATGAGTATTGTTACTCCAGCTTTCTTTTGATTTCCATTTGCATGGAATATCTTTTTCCATCCCCTCACTTTCAGTCTGTATGTGTCCCTAGGTGTGAAGTGGGTCTCTTGTAGACAGCATATGTATGGGTCTTGTTTTTGAATCCATTCAGTGAGCCTGTGTCTTTTGGTTGGAGCATTTAATCCATTCACATTTAAGGTCATTAATGATATGTATGTTCCTATTACCATTTTCTTAATTGTTTTGTGTTTGTTTTTGTAGGTCCTTTTCTTCTCTTGTGTTTCCCACTTAGAGAAGTTCCTTTAGCATTTGTTGTAGAGCTGGTTTGGTGGTGCTGAATTCTCTTAGCTTTTGCTTGTCTGTAAAGGTTTTAATTTCTGCATTGAATCTGAATGAGATCCTTGCCGGGTAGAGTAATCTTGGCTGTAGGTTCTTCCCTTTCATTACTTTAAATATATCGTGCCACTCCCTTCTGGCTTGTAGAAATCAGCTGTTAACCTTATGGGAGTTCCCTTGTTGCTTTTAATAATGTTTCTTTGTCTTTAATTTTTGTAAGTTTGATTACTCTGTGTCTCGGTGTGTTTCTCCTTGGGTTTATCCTGTATGGGACTCTCTGCGCTTCCTGAACTTGGGTGGCTATTTCCTTTCCCATGTTAAGGAAGTTTTTGAGTATAATCTCTTCAAATATTTTCTCGGGTCCTTTGTCTCTCTCTTCTTTTGGGACTCCTATAATGCAAATGTTCATGTGTTACTTGTTGTCCCAGAAGTCTCTTCAGCTGTCTTCATTTCTTTCAATCTTTTTTGTTTATTCTGTTCCATGCCAGTGAATTCCACCATTCTGTCTTCCAGGTCACTTATCCATTCTTCTGCCTCAGTTATTCTGCCATTGATTCCATCTAGTGTATTTTTCATTTCAGTTACTCTGTTGTTCATCTCTGTTGTTTTGGTCTTTAATTCTTCTAGGTCTTTGTTATACAGTTCTTGCATCTTCTCAGTCTTTGCCTACATTCTTTTTCCGAGGTCCTAGATCATCTTCACTATCATTTTTCTGTATTCTTTTTCTGGAAGGTTGCCTATCTCCACTTCATTTAGTTGTTTTTCTGGGGTTTTATCTTGTTCCTTCATCTGGTACATAGTCCTCTGCGTTTTCATTTTGTCTATCTTTCTGTGAATATGGTTTTTGTTCCATAGGCTGCAGGATTGTAGTTCTTCTTGCTTCTGCTGTCTGCCTTCTGGTGGATAAGGCTATCTAAGAGGTTTGTGCAAACTTCCTGGTGGGAGAGACTTGTGGTGGGTAGAGCTGGGTGTTGCTCTGGTGTGCAGATCTCAGTAAAACTTTAATCCATTTGTATGCTGACAGGTGGGGCTGGATTCCCTCCTGTTGGTTGTTTGGCCTGAGGTGACCCAGCACTGCAGCCTACCCGGCTCTTTGGTGGGGCTAATGGCAGACTCCAGGAGAGCTCATGCCTAGAAGCGCTTCCCAGAACTTCCACTGTCAGTGTCCTTGTCCCTGCGGTGAGCCACAGCTACCCCCTGCCTCTGCAGGAGACCCTCCAACACTAGTTGGTAGGTCCTGTTCAGTCTCCTATGGGTCACTGCTCCTTTCCCCGGGGTCCTCATGTGCATACTACTTTGTGCGTGCCCTCCACGAGTGAGTCTCTGTTTCCCCCAGTCCTAAGTTCTGCAGTCAAATTCTGCTAGGCTTCAAAGTCTGATTCTCTGGGAATTCCTCCTCCCATTGCTGGACCCCCAGGTTGGGATGCCTGACGTGGGCCTCAGAACCTTCACTCCAGTGGATGGACTTCTGAGGTATAATTTTTCTCTAGTTTGTGAGTCACCCACCCAGCGGTTATGGGATTTGATTTTATTGTGATTGTGCCCCTCCTACCATCTCCTTGAGGCTTCTCTTTTGTCTTTGTAAGTGGGGTATTTTTGGTGAGTTCCAGTGTCTTCCTGTCAATGATTGTTCAACAGTTAGTTTTGATTCTGGGGCTCTCGCAAGAGGGAGTGAGCGCATGTCCTTCTATTCCGCCATCTTGAACCAATCTATTTAATTTTTTGACGAGCATAATTTTGCTTATTTTATCTCCAGAGAACAAATTATTTTCAGTTACAGAAACAACAGAGAGGCAATTTTACCTAAATATTAGGGAGATTTTTGAACCTTGTATGGCAGAAACTGCCAGTTGTTCTTCAATATCCTTTTTTTTTTTTTTTAGTAGAATCTTGATTTTTGGATAAGCCTATGGTGGTCTAGAATAAAGAATTCCTTTTAGCCATGCATGGAATGTAACTGAGGCCTGGTCAACTGGAATTGAGGAAGAATGATGTATATATTACTTCTGGTCTGGTTGGATCCTCAAAAGGAAGTCTATGCCTCTCCCCTTCCTCCTCTCTCTTTCTTGCTAGTGGAAATGTAATCTCATGTGAGAAAAGGAGCTGGAAAAGCCACTTTGTACCCTGAAATGGAAGCTGCATTTTCAAGATAGCAGAATGGAAGAGAGATATAACCCGGATCCCTAACGATTGTAGAGCTGCCATAGCAGACTTTGCCCGGAACCCAGAAGTGGCCCATTCCTCCTCCTTATTAAAGCTAAAACTTAATGAATTTTATTTTAGATGGAAATTCTCACTCTCTTTTGTGAATCAGCTATAGGTTTTTCCTTGATGGTTGCCATGAGGCTTTCTTTCTGGGAGATATTGGTGAGTTGTAGTGAGACAGAGGGACAGTGCAAAGATGGCATCCCCTGGCTTACCTTCCTTGAGAACACCTGCTTCTTTCACATAGTGTCTGGGCACTTTTCAAGGGGCTACTTCTGTGTTGGACCCCGGGGCAAGTGAGTCTGCACATGGGTGCTTTAAGAGCCATTCCTCAATTCCCCACAGCCCTGTGAGTCTCATGGGCATAAGCCCCATCGGTCCTGAAAGCCAGGTGTTTTATGGCCTTATCTCTCAGGTGCTGGTGTTAAAACTTGGGGTACCCGGTGTGACATATGAATCCTTTGCTCCTCAGGGAGAAGCTCTGGCTTTTGAGTTCCCTCCTGATTGTGAGTCACTGTGCTAAGAGTGGGGTTTATGGTGAGCTTGTGTCTCAGCCTTTCCTACCTGCTTCAACGTGGTTTCCCTCTTGTTTGCCTGATGTGAAGGGGTTACTCTGCCAGTGTTTAGGTTTTCTTTAGAGGACATTGTTCCATATATAGCTGTAGATTTGGTGCGTCCATTCAGGATCTTCCTATGTTGCCATCTTGAACTGAAACCTCGGAGGGAAATTCTAAACGTTGTTATGAGATAGTCGTGAGAGTATAATCATCATCTCTCCTGTTAATGGTTCCAATCTAGAGTTTCATGAATATCTCGTTAGGTTTAGGAGGTAGCCCCCCCTGGAAAATCTGAGAGTGATCCATATACTGATCATATTTTAGTCATGTATCTTTCAGGAACTAGATACAGAGTATTATACTAATGAGCGCTGTTAACCAATTTTTTAAAAAAAATCTGACATTCACACAGTAACTGGAACAAGAAACTGGCAGATCCCCATTTCCCTCTTTACAGCCAGGTTTCTGGTCTTTATGTGGGGCTTAGACTGTGGGAAAATCTTCCTGTTGCTTTCATTTACTGTTGCCATTTTCCTGGAGCCCATGATGGGATGGATTTTCCTCTCCCTCCTCTAGGCTTCTACAAGTCATGGAATTGACAGGTGTGACTCTCCAGTTTTCATAGACTTACATTTCATTAGGCCCTACCTTCTGGGATAGTTCAAGGAGAGGTAACTTTGGTTCTTTCTTTCACTCTCACCATTGACTTTCTCTACATTTTCTGTCCCCACTTCTGTGTCTCTTCAGGGGCACTTCCATCCAGCTCCTTTTGCAAGTTTCTTCTTCTCTTATGAGCTATTCTTTTCTTCAACTACCCATTCATCCAACAAACATTTGCTGAGCACCTATTACCAATTCACATCCTCAGCAATGCACTTCGCACACAGAGATGAATAAGACCCATTTATACATTCAACAAATGATTATTATGCTAGGCAGAGTGTATACAACAGTGAGCAAGATAGATTCTCAAAGAGCTTTAAGCTAGTGAGGGAGCTTAACCCAAGGGGAGGAATACAGACTCATCAGCAAATAGTAGTTAACATTTATGGAGTGATTACTTACTCCCAGTTACTGTTCTAGGTGCTTCACATGAATCATCTCATGTAATCATCACACAAACTAACCAGGCAGATAGTTTTCTTGTTTCCATTTTACAGAGGCAGGAATTGAGGAACAGAAAGATAAGTCATGTGCCCAAGGCCACACATGATGTGATGATGTAAAATGATGGAGCTAAGTGTTTTCACTCCAGACCCTGAATTACTAGCCAGGGGTGGAGATGGGAATAGACTGCCTTTGTAAGGAAGAGTATTTTATCACTGAGATTGTTTAGAATTGCAGGTACATAAAACTTTTAGTGCATTTTTTCCTTTTTTTAATATATTCTACATATAACACACCCTTTATTGCCTGCATCCTAGCAGACCGCTCCTACCACTCCCCTTGGTACTTCCTCTGTTTTTAACCACTATATTCTACTGCTTCGCTGATCACTGTAACACAAGTGGGAGAAATGAAAAAGGACTATTGGAGCCTGAAGGAAATTAATTAACCCAGAGGGTTGGAAGAAGCTAGCGGAGTTGATGCTTTAGCTAAGCCTTAAACCATAAGTGGAAGTTTGCAAAGCAAAGTGGGTGAGAGGTGAGGGGTGCAGGAAAGGGTACTCCAAGCAGAAGAAACTGCTTGAGTGAGGGCGTGGAGACAAAAACCATATGTGCAGAAACTGACAAATAGTTTGGTGTTACCAGATCCAAAAGTCAGAGACAAAACTTGCTGGTAGACAAGTAAGCAGGGGCCAGATTTTATACAGGCACACGTACTAGTCTAAGAAGCTTGAACTTCATCCTGAGTACAATAGGGATCATTAAGGGATTTCAGTGAGGGCGACGTGGTCCGATCGGAGTTTTAGCAAAACACGCTTGAGGATGGATTGAAGGGAGACAAGACCAGAGACAGAAGTCTGTCTTTCCCAACTGCCTCTGAGTTCTATTCCTTTCCAACTTACCCTCCTGTACCATCCTCATGAAACAGCTAAGACAGGAAAATCAGAAACTGTTTGCATAGCAGATAGGGGACCCTCTTCAAAAATGCAACAGCACTGGCCAAGGAGCTACTGCTCAGAACATATGTCGCCGAGACCCGGGACACTCACGGTTAATTTGGGGAAGGCTGTGCATCTCAATAAAAGCATCTCTGTGAGCTAACTGTGTCAGCTTCTCACTCCAGCCAGTAACAAATTACTCCATCTCTGGCAGAAGTGTACTTGCTGACTAATTCATGTGGTAACACTGGATTTGCAACATGAAACACTAGTGTTAGCTAAGGGTATAGCTAGCAATTTGAAATTGGTACACACAGCAGTCAATCTATTGCTCCCTGTCCCCGTCGTCCCCCAAAGTAGGCTTGCCATTAAATCCAGTGTGAGATGCTGCCCAGTGGGGACACTCCCACTCACAGCCAGCTGGAAGCCCTCACCCTCTCCCCATTCCTCTCTCTTGTACAGACACAGAAGAAATAATACAAACCAGCATTAGGATAGGGCTTTTGAGTTTACTTTTTCATCCAGCCTCTTGCTTTCTCATCCCTTCACAGTCCATGGAGGAGAAGAGAGGATACAGAGAGAGAGAAAGAGAGGCAGGGAGGAAAGCAGTAAAGAAAAACACATTTTCTCTGCATGGATGGGCAGTTTATTACCTTGACTGGGGACTAGCAAGGAAGAAACAGAGAAGCCAGCTAAATTTATTTTGACAAGCACTTACTGAACCCTTATACTAGGCTCTGAGGACCCAAAGATGATTAAGACAGGGTCTCTACCTTCGGGTTGTATCAGTTAGGTTGTGGGGACATATGCACCACGCAAAATGACGGAGGTGTATGATTAGTACAAAAGCAGCCTGAGGAAGGACTGGAAATCCTAGGGTAATGGGAAAGAGAGGGAATCTTAAAGAGGGGGTATCCTGGCTGCAGAGTTCCTCAGACATACACAAGGGAGAGGAAATATTCCAGCTAGAGAGAGCATTGTGAGCATAGATACAGAGGCAGGAAACAGCATTGCTTAATCCCAGAACTGGAAGTGGTCCCTGGTGGCAGGAGCAGAATCTGTGCAGGGTGGTGGAGAGCAGCAAGGGACTAGACCCAAGAGGTGGTCACATGGCACAGTGGAGGCTGGGAACATGGTGCTAGAATCCGTGTGCATTTTACTAAAGAAAATAGAGAGCTAGTGAGTTTTCACTGAGGGAAGTAACATGGTCAGATCCATGTTTCTAAAGGATTCCTCCTGTGACAATGTGGGACAACAGGAGGGAAAGATTGAAGACAGGAACATAAGAGGCTGTCTATGGGAGACATGATGGCCCTGAATTAAGGTGCTTTCAGTGGAGATGGTAATAGGGATGGGTCTAAGGAACAGATAGCTGATAATTGTCATGGGTCATGATGGTAACACCTTTCAGTGCTCTACTCTTCTATAAATTACAAAGAGAAACTAGTCCTATGTTTTTCGGTCTTCTCTTTATCTTCCATCTAAGGCAGCACCTGTAGAATTGTGGTTAATTCCACCAACTGTGGGGTCAGACAACCTGAATGCCAATTTCAGCTCCACTGCTTACTGGTTATGGATCCTTTGAACAAGGAACGTAGCTTCTTATTGACTCGTTTATGCAATGGAGACATATCTAATGATGTCACCTACTTCATTGGATTGTTGTAAAATGGTTTTAATTGTAGTTGCTGGAGACCAATTGCTGGAATTTGTATTTCTGCTTCACCATTTTCCAGGTTTGTGACTTTGGACAACTCACTTAACATTTAAAACAGACTTTAGAAAAGGCAATCATTTCTTCAATGAGTAACTGAATAGCCTACATTTGTAATATTTTCCAAAGGTCAACTTTGAACATGTTTGAACATCTTTGAACATACTAATAAGTATGGTTTTGGGAACTGAGCAAGGAGAATCTGTTCTTAAAATGCTAATAATTACTTTCACTTGCATATCACTTTACAGTTTTAACCTACTTTAATAATCATTTCCTCATTGACATTGGCCTATCCTTCTGACTCTTTCTGTTAAATTACTGATGGATTACTGGTCACTCAAATATCCCAGCAGCTGGAATTGACAAATTAATGGTCAGTGTTTATCTTGCATCTCCTTGTTTTAGGCACATGTTATAGAGACAGCTATTATGCAGTGGAAATTGCTTAGAATGAAGAGTTGGAAGATGTGGGTTTAAATCTCAATCCTGTCATTTATTATTCAGGTGCCTTGAAACATTGCTTAAATCCTTTGACCCTGTAGAGTTTCATGTATGTATAAGCACGTGTGAAAATGCGTATACAAATGGCTCAAGTGGAGCCTCGGAGGGCAGGGAAAAATCCAGAAAAAAAGGGACATGAGAAGGGAAGCTTTTCTAGGAAAGAACAGTGGTCCTATAGGCTTTTGTTAATTATTCAGGCCATTCTCCATAAGTCCAACTCAGAGACTAGGAATCTGTGATGTTGGCCACTTCCAAACCCTCAACCTTTTTTTTTTTTTTTTTTAAATCTAATAGGGACTCAGGAAGCCTTCTCCAAGGCACTTTCCAATAGTACTTCCTCCTTTCCCTTTTTCAGGGGGTAAAAGATTCTAGTGAAAGCATATTAATTTGAGTCATTGAATCTGAGTTCAAATTCCCACTCTGCTGCATCCTAATTATGTGATCTTGGGCCAGTTGATTAACCCCAGGACCTCCAACTTCTCCATGCATCATGTTGTTGAGACACTTCATTAGAAAATGAATGTGGAGCTCCCTGCACAGATCCTGGCGTATAGCAGAAGTTCAATGTTCCTTTTGTTCTGAATTTCCTTCTTTCTTTTCTTCCCTCCACCAGTTGGTCTTTCCTTCCTCTCTCCCTCCCTTCTGCTGGCTCCTCTGACCCTCTTCTCCTTTGACTAAGTGGATTCAGTTCTGGAGACAGAATGGCTTACAGTTCATTTCAGGACACGGATATTTTGAGCTGTTTGTTTTCCAGCTTACACTCATGTTTTCCAATTCAGGTTATGTTTCCTGCTGGAAAACTGGGCCCTCACAAGAGCTTTTGGCAGCCACAGACTGATTTGGTTGAGAACCATCTCTTCCTTGGCAGGCAGTCGCGGAGAGCCACTCTGTGTGTGCGGGCGGTAATTCACACTCGCTCTCTGAGGTTGGACTGCTCGCCAAAGTCACTACCCACACAGCTCCATCTCCCCTGAGATGGAGACATCCTTTTCCAGCTTAATGGTTATATGCTTCCTTGGAAGTAGAACGCAGAAGCACTGGAATAGACAAAGCCGAGCTTTGCTCGTATCCTCCCTCAGAAGCTGCGTATGGACTACTGTGTCTTTAAGACCCTGTCAAGGGAATGAATTGGAGGAAGGCCCAGGCCAATAGTGTGGATATTCTGTGGAAATTCTTCCTAACCTACTGGGATGTTCCCTCGTTCCTAGGCCTTGCCTCTTATTCATCCTTGCTGGCGTTGATAGTGGAACTTAGGTGGCCATATTTGGTGCTGCCTATACTTTATGTCTTGTCTCCCATTCAATCTATTTAGATTGTTATCCCATCCAGAAGATCACCAGTATTTTATCTTGGCTTTTTCATTTTTTGGTTTTGCCTTCAATATTCCCACATTGAGCCTAACTTAACATCTCTAAAACCAAACATAATAATTGTACCCCCCTGCTTTTCCTGGGCTCCTCAGTTCAGGGAAGACCATCACTAGCTCAGTAGTACAAGCTGGAGACCTGGGGGTCATCTCAGACTCTTCCAAATCCCTGTGTGTCCTCTCTCTACTCAGTCACTTAAGACCGGCTATCTTCTAAATGCCTCTTGAATTTGTTCTTCCTATTCCTAATTACCCAATCCTAGTACTCTAATACAGAGTTTATCATTTCTCATTTTGATTATTACAAAATCCCCGTACCCCCCTTTTTCTGATCTAATATATTTGAAACTCAAATGTGATTGTGTATCTCCTTTGCTTAAAATCTGTCACTAGTTCTCCAACCATTAGCCATTGGATTAAGTTGAAATGTAGGAAATGAGTTCATCCTACACCGTTCCCTCTCCCTCTCCTACACTTTGGCTTCTATAATTCCAGAAAACCCTGGACAATATTGTGACTCCTATATCTTTGATCCTATAATTTCTTCTACTTGAAAAGTCCTCCATCACATATTCTGCCTTGTTCATTCATTTGTTCATTCAAAAAATTACTACCAGTTCCAACATCTAGTGTAAACAGCTCCTGTGTTTAAGACAGAGTTTGAAAACACTGAACTCAGTAATCTCTACAGTGCTTTCCAGCTTGGAAATCCATGATTCTGTGAAATCTTGCATTTCACATTCAGAGTCACCTGCTTTCTTTCATCTTTATTTTTTTCCTGGATGCCAGAACAATATCTGCTTTAGAAACTGTGTTGCAGGCTGACAGTGCCCTTTAAAAGAAGTCAGAAATTGAAGATCAAATCCATAGACATATCACCAGCCCTGTTTGTGGAAATGAGACGCAGAGCAGAAATGGTAGGGGGAAAAAATGCCCCAATTCTAGTAGAAAGAGAATGTGAGCTCAGAGATCTCATGGGACTTGACATTTCCATCGACCATGGCCGGCAAGCATGGAAGGGGAATGACTTGGTTTAATGCAAATCCTCTGGATCTAGTTAACCATTTGGAAATCATGAATAACAATCACCTTCTTCATTAAGACACAGTTCTTGTCACCAGCCATAATAAATACATATCATATTTCCCATGCATCAATGTTACAGTGTTCTTCTGGAACAATCCCCTGGGATATGCATCCATGTACGCGTGCACTTGCATGCATGCACACACTCACACACAAACTTATTTATATACCTCTTGTCCTCTAAAACACAAAATAAGGCTGATTGATAAACAGATGGATAAGTGCTATTGCTCTCTGTCTCAATTTATAGCACCCTATCCAAACCATGTCTTTAACCTTCCCACCAGCATATAGCCATCCCAGAGGGAGTTTCCACATCTAGGCCCTGCACATTTCTAGACCTTCTTGTTTCTTTCCCATCTGTGCTCCTCATGCCTTGCTATGCTCCCACATTTACCAGCGTCCTGCATTTTCCTCTCCCGACACCAGCTCTACAGTCCCCTTTATCCTAATACGCAGTCTGGCTTCCCACTTTGTGGTCCTGCATACTCCCTTGGACTCAGTCACCCTTTTCTAGGAAAGCCTTCTCTCCAATTCCTATGTCAAATTCCCTGCTTAGGGAACCCACCCCAGCAGTTACTTTTGGACTTGCCATAGCCCAGCTGAGTCAGGTATTACACTATTGTCTGTTGGCTCCAAACTCACCCTTCCACACTCAGATTTGTGATGCTGGGACTGGAGCCTTTATACCTCATTTCTGCTTTGTCCCCGGTTCCATCATAGGTTTTGTCAACGGGGGGAGCCAGAGTCAGACTAGGAAGGAGGAGGAGGGAGAAGGGAGTTCCTCCTTTCTCTCAGCTTCCTGTGGGCTTCTCTTGGGTCACCTCAGGCTTCCTTCTTTACCTAGGCAGCAGGGTGTTTCTGCAGCAACAGCTGAAGCCAAAATTTCCAGGTGCATAGGGATCTTAGCCCATTCATGGGACCTTCATCCACACTTCTAGAGTTTAAAGTCTATGTTTTCTCTTTGTTCCCCCAGTCCTAGGGGTAGTAGCTCTTTCTGCATTAGCTATCTCTGTGATACCTCAGTGCATCTTTTTGTCTTTTCAGATATCTACTTAACAATTCTTTTACTTGCATTACAATTTTTATATTAAGTTCTTCCCGTTAAAATAACTGGTGTAATTTGTTTCTGTGAGATACCAACCACAGAGGAGATGATTTTGCTGGTCTAAATCTCTCTCTCAAATGCTTATGGGAGTAATGAACATTAATGCTGGATTCTACAGGGTTTGGTTGGCCACTTGCCTATCCCTTTGGTATTGTCCATTCTATTTTGGACCCCACAGGTTCCTGAAAATGCCACCCTCAGTTCAGGCATGGTGTCAATGGGGACTGGGTTTGGCACAGGAACCGTGGTCATAATGCTCACTAGGCACTGTGGCCAGCTGCATGGATGGTGGATATGTGGTGTTTAAGAGACATGCAGCTCTTCCCTTCTCTTTACCAGCACTGATGGTACCTGTCTTTGCAGGACAGGAGAGAGAGCTGATGTTCATAGATATTTGGTTTTCCACTATCTTAGCACATGGTTGCGTTGCACTTTTGTACTCACCTTAAAGTTAGGTGTGGTCATGAGATTTGCTTTGCTCTATTTGTGTTGCTTTAAAATTTGTCTTTTGTGTATAGCATATTGTTGATTTTTTAATACAATCTAACAATTTCTGCCTTTTATTTGAGGGTTTAGTCCATTTATATTACTATAATTATTGATATTTTTGTATTAGATCAGTCATGTTACTACTTGTTCCGACTGTTTTTTCATTCCTCTATTCCACCTTTCTTGCCTTGTTTTGAGTTAATCAAACACTTTTTAATATTCACTTTTACCCCAACTACAGTAATGGCTTTTTAACCATACCTCTTTTCATTTCTTTAACTGATTGTTCAGCTTCTAACTGATGATTACCATATACACCTTTAACTCTTCACAGTGTAACTTTTTACTGGTTCATATGACATTTAGGAAACTTGCAATGATAAGGTTCTATTGACATGATCAACCTTTGTGTTATTATAAACATATATATACATTTTACAATCTATATATACTATAAACACCACAACAAACTATTACAGTTGTTTTTGTTCAAACAGTTATATGTTTTTGAAGAAAAGGAAAGAGGAAAGGAAAACTCTCTTTCGAGTTTATATAATACTTATTATGTTTCATGCCGCTCGTTCTTTTTTGTTGATCTGTCTGAATTTCTATCTGGTGTTATTGCCCCTCAGCCAGAAGAACTTCTTTCAGAATATTTTGCACAGTAAATATCCTGGCTACAAATTCCTCATTTTTTGTTCATTTGAAAATGTCTTTATTTTGCCTTTGTATGTTAAGAATAATTTTACAAGATATAGGATTCTTGGTTGTCAGTCTTATTCTTTCATTATTTTGAAGGCATCATTCCATTGCCTATGGCCTCCATGATTTTGGATAAGAAGTCAGCTGTATTTGTGGCATTATGTTTCTGTACATAATATATGATTTTTTGTGGCTGCTTTTCATATTTTCTTTTTAACTCTGGATTCAAGCATTTGATATGATGTTATACAGTACTGATTATATTTATTCTGCTTGGTGTTTACTGGGCTTCCTGCATCTATAAATTGAACTTTCTAAGTAATTTGGGAAATTTTTGACCATTATATTTTTTTCTGCTCCGTTCTCTCTGACTTCCTTTTGGAGTTACAATTATAAATATATTACATTGCTTGATATTGTCTCAAAGGTCACTAAAGCTTTGTTAATTTTGATTCAAAAATCTTCCTCTCTGTTCTTTAGTTTGGATAACTTCCATTCATCTTTCTTTGAGTTTACTGCTTCTTTCCTCTGACATTTTTATTTATTTATTTATTTATTTTAACATTTTTATTGCAGTATAATTGCTTTACAATGGTGTGTTAGTTTCTGCTTTATAACAAAGTGAATCAGTTTTATGTATGTATATATATATATATATCCCCATATCTCTTCCCTCTTGCATCTCCCTCCCTCCCACCCTCCCTATCCCACCATTTTAGCTGGTCACAAAACACCTAGCTGATCTCCCTGTGCTATGCGACTGCTTCCCACTAGCTCTCTATTTTACATTTGGTAGTGTATATATGTCCATATATACACTACCACTCTCACACTTTGTCCCAGCTTACCCTTCCCCCTCCCTGTGTCCTCAAGTCCATTCTCCAGTAGGTCTGCATCTTTATTCCTGTCTTACCCCTAGGTTCTTCATGACCATTTTTTTTTTTTTTAGATTCCATATATATGTGTTAGCATATGGTATTTGTTTTTCTCTTTCTGACTTACTTCACTCTGTATGACAGACTCTAGGTCCATCCACCTCACCACAAATAACTCAATTTCATTTCTTTTTATGGCTGAATAATATTCCATTGTATATATGTACCACATCTTCTTTATCCATTCATCTGTCGATGGACACTTAGGTTGCTTCCATGTCCTGCCTATTGTAAATAGAGCTGCAGTGAACATTGTGGTACATGACTCTTTTTGAATTATGGTTTTCTCAGGGTATATGCCCAGTAGTGGGATTGCTGGGTCGTATGATAGTTCTATTTTTAGTTTTTTAAGGAACCTCCATACTATTCTCCATAGTGGCTGTATCAATTTACATTCCCACCAACAGTTTATGAGGGTTCCCTTTTCTCCACACCCTCTCTAGCATTTGTTGTTTGTAGATTTTTTGATGATGGCCATTCTGACTGGTGTGAGATGCTATTGCATTGTAGTTTTGATTTGCGTTTCTCTAATGATTAGTGATGTTGAACATTCTTTCATGTGTTTGTTGGCCATCTGTATATCTTCGTTGGAGAAATGTCTGTTTAGGTCTTCTGCCCGTTTTTGGATTGGGTTGTTTGTTTTTTTGATATTGAGCTACATGAGCTGCTTGTAAATTTTGGAGATTAATCCTTTGTCAGTTGCTTCATTTGCAAATATTTTCTCCCACTCTGAGGGTTGTCTTTTCGTCTTGTTTATGGTTTCCTTTGCAAAAGCTTTGAAGTTTCATTAGGTCCCATTTGTTTATTTTTGTTTTTATATCCATTTCTCTAGGAGGTAGGTCAAAAAGGTTCTTGCTGTGATTTATGTCATAGATTGTTCTGCCTATGTTTTCCTCTAAGAGTTTGATAGTGTCTGGCCTTACATTTAGATCTTTAATCCATTTTGAGTTTATTTTTGTGTATGGTGTTAAGGAGTGTTCTAATTTCATTCTTTTACATGTAGCTGTCCAGTTTTCCCAGCACCACTTATTGAAGAGGCTGTCTTTTCTCCACTGTATATTCTTGCTTCCTTTATCAAAGATAAGGTGACAATATGTGCATGGGTTTACCTCTGGGCTTTCTATCCTGTTCCATTCATCTGTATTTCTGTTTTTGTGCCAGGACCATACTGTCTTGATTACTGTAGCTTTGTAGTATAGTCTGAAGTCAGGGCGCCTGATTCCTCCAGCTCCGTTTCTCTTTCTCAAGAGTGCTTTGGCTATTCGGGGTCTTTTGTGTTTCTATACAAACTGTGAATTTTTTTGTTCTAGTTCTGTGAAAAATGCCTTTGGTAGTTTGATAGGGATTGTATTGAATCTGTAGATTGCTTTGGGTAATATAGTCATTTTCACAGTGTTGATTCTTCCAATTCAAGAACATGGTATATCTCTCCATCTATTTGTATCATCTTTAATTTCGTTCATCAGTGTCTTATAATTTTCTGCATACAGGTCTTTTGTCTCCTTAGGTAGGTTTATTCCTAGGTATTTTATTCATTTTGTTGCAGTGGTAAATGGGAGTGTTTTCTTAATTTCTCTTTCAGATTTTTCATCATTAGTGTATAGGAATGCAAGAGATTTCTGTGCATTAATTTTGTATCCTACTACTTTACCAAATTCATTGATTAGATCTAGTAGTTTTCTGGTAGCGTCTTTAGGATTCTCTATGTATAGTATCATGTCATCTGCAAACAGTGACAGCTTTCCTTCTTCTTTTCCGATTTGGATTCCCTTTATTTCTTTTTCTTCTCTGATTGCTGTGGCTACAACTTCCAAAACTATGTTGAATAATAGTGGTGAGAGTGGGCAGCCTTGTCTTGTTCCTGATCTTAGTGGAAATGGTTTCAGTTTTTCACCATTGAGAACGATGTTGGCTGTGGATTTGTCATATATGGCTTTTATTATGTTGAGGAATGTTCCCTCTATGCCTACTTTCTGGAGGGTTTTTTATCATAAATGGGTGTTGAATTTTGTTGAAAGCTTTCTCTGCATCTATTGAGATTATCATATGGTTTTTCTCTTTCAATTTGTTAATATGCTGTATCACGTTGATTGATTTTTGTATATTAAAGAATCTCAGCATTCCTGGGATAAACCCCACTTGATCATGGTGTATGATCCTTTTAATGTGCTGTTGGATTCTATTTGCTAGGATTTTGTTGAGGATTTTTGCATCTATGTTCATCAGTGATACTGGCCTGTAGTTTTGGTTTTTTGTGATATCTTTGTCTGGTTTTGTTATTCAAGGTGATGGTGGCCTCGTAGAATAAGTTTGGGAGTGTTCCTCCCTCTGCTATATTTTGGAAGAGTTTGAGAAGGATAGGTGTTAGCTCTTCTCTAAATGTTTGATAGAATTCGCGTTTGAAGCCATCTGGTCCTGGGCTTTTGTTTGTTGGAAGATTTTTAATCACAGTTTCAATTTCAGTGCTTGTGATTGGTCTGTTCATATTTTCTATTTCTTCCTGGATCAGTTTCAGAAGGTTGTGCATTTCTAAGAATTTGTCCGTTTCTTCCAGGTTGTCCATTTTATTGGCATATAGTTGCTTGTAGTAATCTGTCATGATCCTTTGTATTTCTGCAGTGTCAATTGTTACTTCTCCTTTTTCATTTGTAATTCTATTGATTTGAGTCTTCTCCCTTTTTTTCCTGATGAGTCTGGCTAATGGTTTATCAATTTTGTTTATCTTCTCTAAGAACCAGCTTTTAGTTTTATTGATCTTTGCTATCGTTTCCTTCATTTCTTTTTCATTTATGTCTGATGTGATTATATGATTTCTTTCCTTCTGCCAACGTTGGGGTTTTGTTTGTTCTTCTTTCTCTAATTTCTTTAGGTGTAAGGTTAGGTTGTTTATTTGAGATGTTTCTTGCTTCTTGGGGTAGGATTATATTGCTATAAACTTCCCTGTTAGAACTGCTTTTGCTCATCCCATTGGTTTTCAGTCATCGTGATTACATTGTCATTTGTTTCTAGGTATATTTTGATTTCCTCTTTGACTTCCTCAGTGATCTCTTGGTTATTAAGTAGTGTATCGTTTAGCCTCCATGTGTTTGTATTTTTTACAGGTTTTTTCCTGTAATTTATATCTAGTCTTATAGCATTGTGGTCAGAAGAGATACTTGATATGATTTCAATTTTCTTAAATTTACCAAGGCTTGATTTGTGACCCAAGATATGATCTCTCCTGGAGAATGTTCCATGAGCACTTGAGAAGAAAGTGTATTGTGTTGTTTTTGGATGGAATGTCCTATAAATATCAATTAAGTCCATCTTGTTTAATGTATCATTTAAAGCTTGTGTTCCCTTATTTATTTTCATTTTGGATGATCTGTCCATTGGTGAAAGTGGGGTGTTAAAGTCCCCTACTATGATTGTGTTACTGTCAATTTCCCCTTCTATGCTGTTAACATTTGCCTTATGTATTGAGATGCTCCTATGTTGGGTGCACAAATATTTACAATTGTTATATCTTCTTCTTGGATTGATCCCTTGATCATTATGTAGTGTCCTTCTTTGTCTCTTGTAATAGTCTTTGTTTTAAAGTCTATTTTGTCTGATATGAGAATTGCTACTTCAGCTTTCTTTTGATTTCCATTTGCTTGGAATATCTTTTTCCATCCCCTCACTTTCAGTCTGTATGTGTCCCTAGGTCTGAAGTGGGTCTCTTGTAGACATGATATATATGGGTCTTGTTTTTGTATCCATTCAGCCAGTCTATTTCTTTTGGTTGGAGCATTTAATCCATTTATATTTAAGGTAATTATTGATATGTATGTTCCTATTACCATTTTCTTAATTGTTTGGGTTTGTTATTGTAGGTCTTTTCCTTCTATTGTTTATCCTGCCTAGAGAAGTTCCTTTAACATTTGTTGTAAAGCTGGCTTGGTTGTGCTGAATTCTCTTAGCTTTTGCTTGTGTGTAAAGATTTTAATTTCTCCGTCAAATCTGAATGATATCCTTGCTGGCTAGAGTAATCTTGGTTGTAGGTTTTTCCCTTTCATCACTTTAAATATGTCCTGCCACTCCCTTCTGGCTTGCAGAGTTTCTGCTGAAAGATCAGCTGTTAACCTTATGGGAGTTCCCTTGTATGCTATTTTTTGTTTTTCCCTTGCCACTCTTAATATTTTTCTTTGTATTTAATTTTTGATAGTTTGATTAATATGTGTCTTGGCATGTTTCTCCTTGGATTTATCATCTATGGGACTCTCTGTACTTGCTGGACTTGATTAACTATTTCCCTTCCCATATTAGGGAAGTTTTCAACTATAATCTCTTCAAATATTTTCTCAATCCCTTTCTTTTTCTCTTCTACTTTTGGGACCCCTATAATTCGAATGTTGGTGCATTTAATGTTGTCCCAGAGGTCTCTGAGACTGTCCTCAATTCTTTTCATTCTTTTTTCTTTATTCTGCTCTGCAGTAGTTATTTCCACTATTTTATCTTCCAGGTCACTTATCCGTTCTTCTGCCTCAGTTATTCTGCTATTGATCCCTTGTAGAGAATTTTTAATTTCATTTATTGTGTTGTTCATGATTTTTCGTTTGCTCTTTAGTTCTTCTAGGTCCTTTTTAAACGTTTTTTGTATTTTCTCCATTCTATTTCCAAGATTTTGGATCATCTTTACTATCATTATTCTGAATTCTTTTTCCGGTAGACTGCCTATTTCCTCTTCATTTTTTAGGTCTGGAAGGTTTTTACCTTACTCTTTCATCTGCTGTGTGTTTCTTTGTCTTCTCATTTTGCTTAACTTATTGTGTTTGGGTCTCCTTTTCACAGGCTTCATGTTCGTAGGTCCCGTTGTTTTTGGTGTCTGCCCCCAGTGGCTAAGGTTGGTTCAGAGGGTTGTGTAGGCTTTCTGTTGGAGGGGACTAGTGCCTGTGTTCTGGTGGATGAGGCTGTATCTTGTCTTTCTGGTGGGCAGGTCCATGTCTGGTCCTGTGTTTTGGGATGTCTGTGACCTTATTATGATTTTAGGCAGCCTCTCTGCTAATGGGTGTTGTTGTTTTCCTGTCTTGCTAGTTGTTTGGTATAGGGTTTCAATCACTGTAGCTTGCTGGTCATTGATTGGAGCTGGGTCTTGGCATTGAGATGGAGATCTCTGGGAGATTTTTGTCGTTTGATATTACATGGAGCTGGGAGGTTTCTGGTGGACCAATGTCCTGAACTTGGCTCTCCCACCTCAGAGGCACAGCCCCGATGCCTGGCTGGAGCACCAAGAGCCTGTCATCCACACGGCTCAGAATAAAAGGGAGAAAAGAAAGAAAGAAAGAAAGAAAAAGATTTTTTAAAAGTTATTAAAATAAAAAACATAAAATAATTATTTAAAAAATTTTTTTAAGTAATTAAAACAAATAGAAAGAAAGAAGAGAACAACCAAAACAAGAAACAAATTCACCAATGATAACAAGTGCTGAAAACTATACTAAAAACAAACAAACAACAACAAAAAAACGGACAGAAAGAGCCCTAGGACAAATTGTAAAAGCAAAACTATACAGACAAAATCACACACAGAACCATAAGCATACACACTCACAATAAGAGAAAAAGGGGAAAAAATATATATATATATCATCGGTCCCAAAGTCCACCTCCTCAATTTGGGATGATTTGTTGTCTATTCAAGTATTCCACAGATGCAGGGTACATCCATTTGACTGTGGAGATTTAATCCGCTGCTCCTGAGGCTGCTGGGAGAGATTTCCCTTTCTCTTCTTTGTTCGCACAGCTCCTGGGATTCAGCTTTGGATTTGGCCCTGCCTCTGTATGTAGGTCGCCTGAGGGCATCTGTTCTTCGCTCAGACAGGACGGGGTTAAAGGAGCAGCTGATTAGGGGGTCTCTGGCTCACTCAGGCCGGGGTAGGGGGAGATGGAGGGGTACGGATGCGGGGCGAGCCTGCGGCAGCAGAGGCCACCATGACATGGCACCAGACTGAGGTGCGCCGTGTGTTTTCCTGGGAAGTTGTCCCTGGATCATGGGACCCTGGCAGTGGAGGGCTGCACAGGCTCCCGGGAGGGGAGGTGTGGATAGTGACCTGTGCTTGCACACAGGCTTCTTGGTGGCGGCAGCAGCAGGCCTAGCGTCTCATGCCCGTCTCTGGGGTCCACGCTGATAGCCGTGGCTCGCGCCCACCTCTGGGGTCCGCGCTGATGGCCGCGACTCACGCCTGTCTCTGGAGCTCCTTTAAGCGGCGCTCTGAATCCCCTCTCCTTGCACACCAGGAAGCAAAGAGGCAAGAAAAAGGCTCTTGCCTCTTCGCAGTTCCAGACTTTTTCCCAGACTCCTTTCTGTCTAGCTGTGACACACTAGCCCCCTTCAGCCTGTGTTCACGCAGCCAACCCCAGTCCTCTCCCTGGGATCCGACCTCCGAAGCCCGAGCCTCAGCTCCCAGCCCCCGCCCGCCCCGGCGGGTGAGCAGACAAGCCTCTCGGGCTGGTGAGTGCTGGTCGGCACCGATCCTCTGTGCGGGAATCTCTCTGCTTTGCCTTCCGCACCCCTGTTGCTGCACTCTCCTCCGTGGCTCCGAAGGTCCCCACCTCCGCCACCCACAGTCTCTACCAGAGAAGGGGTTCCTAGTGTGTGGAAACCTCTCCTCCTTCACAGCTCCCTCCCACTGGTGCAGGTCCCCTCTCTATTTTTTTGTCTCTGTTTTTTCTTTTTTCTTTTGCCCTACCCAGGTACGTGGGGAGTTTCTTGCCTTTTGGGAGGTCTGAGGTCTTCTGCTAGTGTTCAGTAGGTGTTCTCTAGGAGTTGTTCCACATGTAGATGTATTTCTGATATATTTTTGGGAACGAAGGTGATCTCCACATCTTACTCTTCTGCTATCTTGAAGCTCCTTACATTTTTAATATTCTGTTTTGTGTTTTCAGCTCTAAAATTTGCTTTTGTTAAAATAGTTGCTATTTTTTGCTGATATCCCTTGTCCTTAACTCACTGACATATTTTCTTAGAAGTTCTTGAACAAACTGCTTATCTGTGAAGTACAGGTTATACTTTCTTATTTCTTTTAATGTTTAGTAATTTTTTAATTATATGTGGACAGTTTGGAAGGTATATTGTAAAGACTCTGGATTTTGTTATCTTCTTTGGAAGTGTTTACATTTGTTTAATTAACTGGCTGAAATTAAACTCCAAAGTGTGTCTTCTCTGGGAAGGAAATAATCAACACAGTTATTTCAGCTTTCAGGTTCTGTATTCTTCCTTTTTCAGCAGTCAACCAATACTTTTAGCAGAATCTATTTGCAGATTTTTGCACTCACTGCCTCTGTTGCTGCCTCCTTTCCAGGATATTTCCCCCACCCTAAACACACACACACACACACACACACACACACACACACACACACTTTTCAGTAGTTTTGCCAGCTCAAAACTCCATTTTTTGTCACCTTAAGATAGCAGGACTGTAGCTTTCTACCATCCTGAGCTACAGGGATTGGAATATGCCCTCAGATAAAAAGCTGCTAATTCAGAAATCTCACCAGTGCATTTCGTATCTAACAAAGATTGATCTCCCATTCAGTTTCTGCCAGTTTGTGGTACTCTCCAATGCTCTTAAAAAATATTTTGTACACATTTTATTATTGTTATCTGTAGAAGAGTTAGTCTGGCCAAGCTACTTTGCCATTACTGAAATCTGGAACTTCCCTAAATTCACTTTGCCTTTTAAAATTTTAACAAACTCTTTGAGAAGTCAGTTATAAATAAATATAATATATAACATTATGTTGTGCTTTAGTTTATGAAGAATTTTTTAATATATTTTCCTTTTTAGACCTTGACTCAATCTAGTTAGAAAGATATTTTTACTATTCCCATTTTGCAGATAAAAAAATTGAAATTCAGAGACACTATCTTAAGCAAGTTCATGCATCTAATAACTGAAATTTTCTTTTGAACTCAGTTCTGCTGATTCTAAGCTCTGTGTTTTTCTCACAGTAGCAAAGCTGTCTCCAAAGGGAATCTTTGCCTATAGCTGAGGCCTGGATAGCTTTGATGAACTGCTCATAGGATATTTGTGACTGGATGTGACTGACTGGAGATTGGAGAGGGCAAGTCTTCTCTGAGGGCTGGGCATGCAACACTGAGCAGGTTCTGCCAATTCCCACCGATATTCAGCATATGGAATTCTCAGGATCTGCATATTTGTTCCCCTGCCATGAACTGGTCCCCTAAATGCTGATGGACCAATGCCAGATTAATGCAGTCTCCCCAAAACATCACTCTAGGGGTCTTATCTGCAGATTTAGACTCAGAGAAGGCATGAAAGTGGGTTGGGCCTGGCATGAGATAGAGACCATTGAGGAAACTGTCCTGGCTACAGAGTTGGGCTCTGGAGGTACAGCCAAGCAGGAAGGCACAGAGCCCAGAGAGGTTGGCAATCTCAACATGTACCAGGCCTGGCTGAGCACAAGAGTATGGGGCATGGGGGTGAGAGGCACTAGGAGTCCCATAGTCGTAATCTTGGGAAAAGGAGCTTTAACCCAGGCAGGACCCCAGGAAGAGCAAGACCTTGCCATAAAGACCCCACTGACAACCTTGGGGGGCCTGGAATGCCTGGCAGAGTTAGGTATGGTGCTTCCATTCAACTCATTGCTCAATGCCAATCACTATGCCAGGCATATGTTGATACTTTTTTTTTTTTTTTTTATTAAGCAGGAACACATCCCTAATAATGGAGCCAACTCAGGGAATGAGCCCAGCATAGAGGAGACACTTGCAGGTCTCCCCAGGGGCCCTGGGGAACCAAGTGAGGACTAATATTGGAGCTTAATCATAACACATGAAAAGCCTGCCAAAGTTCCTATCCTAGGCATTCAATGACTACATGTAACTGAAGCCCAGATATATGTCCATTTGAATGATTCTCTTCTTCTCTGGCCTCTTTGCTTACTCATGTCCCAAGAGCTGATTTTCTGGCTCTTCTGGGTTATTGGCACCTGGAGAAAGCATGGGCCACTATTCTGCTTGACAGGCACTGTCTGTGCAGAGCTGGATCAAAGCTCTCATAGACTGCCAGTCTGACTTAGAGGGGGCTTGATGAATTCACCATCCAGAAAGTGCCCCTAGTGAGCTTGTTCCTAGAGACTGGGGTTTGCTCCAGAACAGCAGTTCTGACAAATCGGCAGGGCAATGGGAGATCATTAGACTGGCAAGAGCCTCTGCAGGCAGACAGTAGGACACTAGACCAATTTACCACCTTTCCATAGAAGTCCTGGGTGTAACATTAATGTCCAAATGGACCCACTGGGACCCAGTTGCCACATTACTCTGCACAGATGGCCAGATCCACTAAAATCTGGACACAGGAACTCCTGTGAGTGGCTCATCACTGAATGTCTATTTGTTCCCGCATGCACTCTGAATGGCCCAGAAAGCCTTATACCATGTCTTTAGTGTGCTAAACTCACTCCTGATTTCATTTTTTTTTTCCTCTGTTACTATTAAAACTTTCTCTTTGTCCCACTTTTCTCATCTACTTATTTTAAATTCAATTTTATCTACTTTTATATTGAATGTATTTAAGTAATCCACCTTAAATCCTTTATTGAAAAAAAGAAGGTATAAATAAATAAACAGGCAAATAAGCAAACATAATCTCTGTGAGAGATAGACTTGAGATCCTTATGATGGTAAGAATTTTTCTCCACAGCTCTAGGTAGCAGAGAAAACTATAAGTAAATTTTAATCATAGATGGATTTTCTTGAGTTCCTACTGTGGTTCATTTTGAGGGATGATGGTTCATTTTGAGGGACAGAAATTCCAGTCGTGTGTTTGTATTTGTCCCAGCTCATGAGAGGGAATTTTGTCAAATATAAAGGAATTTTGCCAGTTGGTTGGTTTCACTTGGGTAGTTTAAAATCAGCCATAGTGGGAAGATTTATCAAGAACTTGTCAAAAGTTATAAATTCAATTTTTTTTTTTGAGAATTGGTTTACCAGCACACCCCTTGGGTGCTGCCCTCCTTACTCTTCCAAAACTTTGGCCTTGAAGTCATAAAATTGTCTTTTGAGACTTAAAGCATGGATTATTAGATTATGGATCCCAAAAAGAGGATGGTAAAATTCTCCTGCTTCCAGGTGCCTCATGGAGAGAGATGTAGAGCACATAATCAGTCCTCCAGAAGGCCAAGTTTTCCGATGCCAGATTTAGTGAGTGCCATGTATGATGCTCCTCAACAGATGATATTGAATGGTTTATTTGCTGTTGAGATGACCCTGCTATTATTGCAGGGTGTGTGTATGAGTGTGCTTGTGTGTGAGTGAGTGTTGCCTTTGCCTGTGGTCACCAGAAGTCACATGAGCCCTAAGTTCCTGATGGTTCCTTTAGGTTCCCAGAGGGGAAATGACCTCATTTACTTACTATTAAACTTAGAGGAGGATGCTTCATTCCGTGTGTGGCCTGACTTTCCAGCAGGCCACTCTTTAGATTCACTTGTATGGTAACTTCCCTAGGAGCCCTGTCTCCCTCTGGAGGTCTGGGGAGGACCAGTTCTGGGATCTGCCTCACCTAAGTCCATGACCATTTCCTACTGAAGAATGATTGACACTTTTTCTCCAGGTAACAGAGATCCAAAGCAACAATGTATTCATTGGAGCAGGGGATGGTCAGTCATGGAAGTATAGGTAAAGGGGTCACAGAGATGGATGTGGGCAGTGCCTGTCAGAGTTCTCCCCAGGGAATGGCCACTAGACTTGGAGACGTATTATACGTTCCAGGAGGGTAGGAGCTGTCTATCCTGTTGGTATGAATTTCCTGATAAATGACATTGGCAGATTGTCAAGGCCATCTCTGTTGTGGCAGTGGATGCTGTGGGCTCTCAGAGCCTGATGCTATTCAACGTTTAAACACATAAGGTCTCTGTCTCTAGTCCTTCCAAAATTCCCTCTGATTCTATCAGGCTTCTCTATGAAGGACTGTGTGAATCCTGCTGCCAAGATTGTTCTGGTCCATGTGGCAGTTCCATTTCTCATCAGAATTTTTAAATGGACATTATGATTTTATGATTTATTTTTTAAAATCTTGCTAGTTTAGAATCAGTGAGTCTACTTCCTAGAGTTTAAATCAGCTCAGGACCACAGACAAGAATGAATTTCTGGACCAACTTGACCATAGACCAACCCTAGAGTGTGTTGCTGCCTCCAGGGTGCTGCTGCTCTGTGAGACCCCCCTGAGCTCATCAACCCCGCCCTGGGTGCAGCCAACTCTCAATGTGGCTCTATCAGCTAGAGTCCACCCAGGAAGGAAAGCATTCTAAGCATTAAAAACAGAGGGAAATTAATGTAGCGAATTGCTTACATAGGTAAAAGAAAAGCTGCAAAGCCGAACTGGGAACAGCAAATCAACCCACCTTCCATCAAAGGAAATGTCTTCCATCTGTAGACAGAAGTGACAAAGGATGGAAGCCAGAGTTCAGGGTGTGGGGTCACCAGGTGGGAGTTGGAGCTATGGAAAGGACATCAATGATTTCAGAGATTCCTCCCTGAGCAGAGAGAGAAATGGGGAAGTACCGTGGTGTGTCCGTTCCTCCTGCTCTTTCATTTCCTGCCAGGGCCTCCCACTGGCCCATTGCAGCTCACACTGGTGCTGGGGAAATGCAGGCTCCAGGGCCAGCCCCCCACCACAGCCCTGCCTTAGGGAACACAGCAGGTAAGACAAGGGACAGATCCTGCTGGCCCACTTTGCCCCTCTCTCAGCAAGATCGCTGGGGATGTATACAGTCTAGATGAAATCAGTGTTACTTCGAACAGTCCCTGAGTTCCCCTTAGGGCTGTGGTTCTCAATCAGTGTTAAGGGAACTCCTGGTGAGCTAATAAGATGTCTGAGTAGGAGTCAAGGATTACAGAACAAGAAAAGTGCTCACCCTCAATTCTTAGGTTGACTGTTGCAGAGATTGTGCATCTGAGACCTTTTGCTGCTTTAGGAGCAACTGTGGAGAACCTGGACTTACCTTTCTCCTTTCCCCCCGAGCTAGTGTCTTTAATGTGCTGTTCCTCAATGGGATTATTGCAGTGTTCAACTTCTAATGGAATTCTTACTTTTAATTTTCTTTTTAAAATAACAGAAACAGTATTTTCTTCCATTTTAACACCTCTAAATGGTAAAGGGCCTCATGAGCATTTCCTGTCTGTCTTTTCTCTAAACCTCCCAATAACACTATGGCGTAGATATGAATATCCCCAATTTACAGATGATGTTCTGAGCCCCAGAGAGGGGAAATAATGAGTTCAACGTCTTATGGTTATTACTATACATTTGTGTATTTGTACCCTGGCTTATTCTACACCACAACCAGTAAGAGATGCAATTGAAATCTAAACATGGGTCTGTGCTCTTATCCCTGCAATGGATGCTCTCCTGCTCTATAATATCAAAATACCAGGCCACATAAAATCCCAAAGATTGAAGACCCCTGATTTCTCCTCCTTTGTCTGGGAGCCTATTTATTGGATATACTTGAGGCCTTTATTTCAGGTGTAGAACTGTGGGTCCTATAATCGAAAGGCCTTGAAGAGATCAGATGATCTCTTGGAAACTAAGCAATCCTCCGTTCCTCCATTTGGAATCTGAGACCTGGAAAGGTTAAGGGAAACATCCCAAACCACACCTGTTGCCATCATTGCTGTGGGATATTTTCTGGTTGTAAGTTGAACAGAATTCTTGCCTTGTCTCTAACCAGGCTAACGTACAAAAATTAGGGACCCAAATTTTCTCTGATGGTGTACCTCCAATCTGGTTTTGACCCATGAGGAAAGCATGGAAAGCAAGATGGAAGTTTTCTTTATGCAAAGCACCCACTTCGCAGTCAAACTGGATTTGGATGATTCTGCGATGATGTGTATCCCAGCTCACATTTCCCGTGTTCTTCTGAGTGGGCTTCCTTCGGGTGGGTACATCTGATGGGAACGTCTGATTGGCTCAGGATGAATTTTACAACTGAAGCCGTAGTAGAAGACTGTCCATTATTCTCAGACCCCTGGCTCTCCATTTCAACAGCTTCCTAGCCTTATCATTTCTAAAAGCAGAATGCCTTCATCTTATTGGGTAGCCTGAGTTTTCACAGTGATCACCAAAGCTGCCCATGAGATGCTTGTACTCCATACCTCTGCCCTCAGCTCCCACCACTCACACCTTTGTTCATTTCCTCCAGCCATACCAGCCTCTGCACTTTACTGTGAATGCACTTCCCTTTCTGCTGTCTGCCAGGAAGGCGTCACCCCAAGATACTTGCTTGATTCTTTTCTTCTCTTCTTTCAGATCTGTGCTCAAATACCTCCTTCTCAGAGAGACCTTCCCCAAAGTCCCATTGAAATAGTCCCCTGTGCACATCTGTCACTCTCGAGGCATCTTTCCCAACTCCACTTTTTTCCAGAGATCTTATCACTCCTAACACATTATATACTTATTTCTTTATTGCCTCCCTATACCCATTAGACTATAAGTCCTGAAGGAGGGTTAGAATATCAGCCATGGGCTTTCCCATATCCCTGACATCTACAACAGTGCCTGGTACATAGCAGACACTCAAAAATAATTTCTTGAGTGAACGAATGAATGAATGACTACGCTTATCTCTTCTCATTACACTGCTCTCCCTGAGGCCTCATCACTTCTTGCCTAAACCATTCCAGCAGCTTCCTAACTGATTTTCCTGATCTGCTCCCTCCATTTTCTCCTTCACACAACTGCCACAATGGTCATTCTTACATGCAGATCTGATCCTGTCACTCTCTTCTCTAAAACCTTCAGTGGCACCCTATTGCCCTTCATGGCTAGACTCTTGCCTGCCTCCCAAGCCTCATCTCCTACTTTCTCCTTTGTGGGCATTGTGTCATAAAAAATACAATTAAACTTCCACCCTTCTACTATGTGATTTCTCCTGTATTAGTTTTCCATTTGCTGCTGTGACAAAACACCACCAACTCAGTGGGTTCAGACAGCACACATTTATTATCCTTCAGTTCTAGAGGTCAGAAGTCTGACATAGGTCTCCCTGGACTAATCAAAATATTGGCAGGGCTGTGTTTCTTCCTGGAGGCTCTAGGAGAGAATCTAGTCCTTGCCTTTTATAGCTTTTAGAGGCTACCTTCATTCCTTGATTCATGACCGTATCCCTTCCATACTCAAAGCCATAAATATAGCATCTCTACAACTTTGCTTCTATTATCACATCGCCTCTGATTCTCTCCTTCTGCCTCCCTCTTCCACCTTTAAGGACCATTATTGGGCCCACCCAGATAACCCAGGATCATCTCCTTACTTTAAAGTCACTCTATTAGCAGCCTGAATTCCATCCTCAACCTTAATTCCCCTCTGCCGTGTAACCTAACATTGTCATAGGTTCTGGGGCATTAAAAGGTTGTGGACATCCTTGGGTGGGGGGCATTATTCTGCAGAGCACAGAACTTTTGGCAGGTTCCTTTCCCCTTTATTTTATATGCCTATATCCTATCCATTCATTTCATCCATCCTTGAAGGCTCATCTTCAGTTAAAAGTAACCTGATCCTTCATTTTACCCCCACTACGTATTTTTCCAAACTTCTCCTAAGACCAGTAATGCTTTTCATCTTGTATTATATATTTTTATGTACATGTCTTATTACACAAATCAGAGTACTAGTTCATGGATGGCAATAATTGAGCATAATTCATCTCTGTAAATAGAATGCTCCCACGTGTATGTGATGCTTAATAAGAATCTTGTTGATGAATGAATTAGAGGAAAAGTAAATAAGCAAAGGAAAAAGAACAGGAAATCAAGAAAGGAAAAAGAAATGAGAGGAGAGAAAGGAAGAAAGGAAAGGAAGAATGGAGAATTTTTGCAGATAATGTACTTTCTCTGCAGACAGGCAAAGGAGAGGATGGCTAAACCTTCAGGCTACGTTGTATCTATTCTATAGTTATTGCTTGGGCAGACAAGTCTGCTTTGATTTAATCACTTAGGTGCCATTTTGTATACATCTCAGATGCTGCTGAGGTGATCTGGGTGAAGGCCTGGAATAATTGAGGCGTGTGTATGCTCACAAACTCCTGCTCCTTCTGCATTTACTATCTCATAAATTGTACCACCACCCAGAAATCCAACAACTGGAGAACTTGAGTCCTCCATACCCTAAAGATCCAAAGGCTTTACCCAGCAGCTCCGTAAAGTTTCTATGATCCAAATATATTAACCATCCCTAAATTAAATTATGGGAAAACACAAGTTTGGCATCAGTTTCAAACCCAAGTCATCACATAGTAGCTGTATGACTCTGGGCAAGTTATTTGCTATTTCAGAATCTCAGATATCACTTTTCTAATAAGGAGCTGATATCATTGACCTCACAAGGTTGTTGTGAGGGTCAAAGGAAATTATACATATAAAGTGTCCATAGTACCCATACAGTAGGTGTTCAGAACAGGTTTCTTCTCTGAGCTTCTGCCCACAAATAAGGAGATGTTACCATATATGGGACACCTATTCAGACCTGACAGTGGAGTAAAATTGCATTTCAGAATCACGTACATTCCTGAGTGGCATTGACTCCATGCAGTAATCACAACCTCTGGATTAGGAAGGTCTAAACACCCTCCAGTCACAAGGCATTACTGATGGATCAAGGGCAACACCTGATAGAGGAGGAGCAGCTGTGGCTCAAAACTGCTGTTGCACCTGGCTAATGACAGTGGCCAAGGGCAAGACATGGAACTTTACCAGATGAGTGAGTTAAAAAGATCAGCACAATAACACAAGAGAAGTCCCTTTACCTGGGCCCAGCTCCTGCATCTTCTCATAGATAAATCCCAGCCATCCAAAGGATGGCTGTCATTGTCATTTCTCTCTCAACTGTAGGTTAAGAAGAATCTAAACCCAAGCTGACAATGAATGTATTAACCAACTGATAGCAACCCTCTACTTTGAAGTGTCAGGCACCATAGAAACAGGGAGGTTTATTTTAACTGGTCTTACACAAGGTGTGCTCAGTCACCAAGAGTTATATTTATTATCATGATGGAAGCCGGATGTGGGGATGCAGTGAGGGAAAAGAGGACAGCCATCATTCCTTGAGGCCTTTTTAAAGGCTTGCCTCATTTACACTAACTGCAGCCGAGGCCAGGAATGGAGAAATTATCGAGCCCCTCACTTGAAAAAGTGAGGAACTGTCAGACATAGTGCCGGGCAATAGAGCATATTTGAAGAAAAGAGTCTATAAAGGTTTATGATGAATTGTAGCAACTCAAATCTTCCCTTAATAGGGAAAAGTATTGCTCAGGGCTGGATATGAGATGTCTTGTGAGCAGTCACTCTCTCCTGGTTCTTTTACATCTTTGGGGCAGTAGCTTTTCACTAGGAGACGCATCCTCTCTGAGAGTATCACTTGTTTAGATTCTGGACATGGTAGCATATGCATATATTCTGGCCAACAGTCATGGGCTTGCAGATCTAGAACACTGACATGGTTCATAGGCACAGAAAGCCCATTGATCTACAAGAAGAAATAGCAGCTTTTGAGAACTAGGAATGAAACGCTGCTCCTTGCTTTGCTCTTTTGGGCATGCCTGAGTGCACCTGCTCTGCTAAATCCTGCATGGCTAAATCTCCCCTTTGCACAGGGTTTTCACTTGCAAAGTTGCTAGCTAATGAGCATTTGCAATAAGGCAGAGCCACTAGCTGAACTTTTGGACATGCCCTTGCTGATTTAAGTATGATGACTGGTGAGGGTTTTAAAGGCTAAGTAGGAATTAGTTATGAGGGTGAAGGTATTCTATGTAGATGTACCATGTACCCTCCATTCTCCACTCCTACATCTTTCAAAAAAAGAAAAAAAAAAAAAAAACTTCCAGGGGAACTCCAAGGAATTCAGAGTAGCTGGAATTTAAGTTGCTTGGAAAGGGATTGGTGGAAGATGAAGTAGGAAAGGCTAAAAAGTGCCTTGGTACCAAGTTAAGGATGTACTCCTCTTTCAGAGGGGAGACATGGATGCTTTTTGGACAGGTGACTTTCATTATCATATGTCTATTTCAAAGAGTAAAGTCTGGCCACAGGGTTTTGGCTGGTGGGTGTTGCCTAGTGGTGGGGCAGACAGTCAGCATCAGGTTGTCAATGTTGCAATCCAGACTGGAGACCAGGGCCACGTCCAGTTGTAGTATTGTAGGCTGTTTACTAACCTGGGGACTCAAATACAGAGTTCAAAGCAGAAGCCCAAATATCTGCCCTCAGGCATGAAATAACAGCAGATTAGCAGCCAGGATATCTGTATCTCAGGCTTGGAGTTGGTTGATACTGTGGTCTTTTTATCCTTCATGACTATGGTGAAATATACAAGTGAATGACTCAGATCTGAAAAATTATAGTCTGGCATAAGTTATGGCGACTGCTTAAAAAGAAGGTCAGACAAAAACTCCAAGACGTATGGAAGGGAGTGAGCACATTGTACTTGGGTATTTGGGAAAGATTCATGGAAAAGAGGACCCCTGTTTATTTGAATTTGAAAGGTTAATGGAGGAGGGGAAAGAACAGGGAGGCCAAAGTCCAAAATAGGATTGGGAGGGGAGTCCACGGCAAGGACCACATAGTCCAGTTAGGTCACTGTCAGAAGGAAAATTACAAAAGGAATAATCTTTTTTTTTTAAAAAATTTATTTTTATACAAGTTTTAAAGGTTAACTTTCCATTTACAGTTATTACAAAATATGGGCTATATTCCCCATGCTGTACAATACGTCCTTGAGCCTATCTTACACCCAGTAGACAAAAGGAATAATCTTAGAATTCTTAGTGATTGTGACTTCTCGATTCATTGTCTTTAAATAATCTAGGAAGATCTTGTTTATTCAACATGTTTTAAGTATTGACTAAGATATAAACATTCTATTAGTTGATGGGGATATAGATATTAATAATAACAACAATAATAGAAAACATTTGTATAGTGATTCCTATGTATTGGACATTGTTCTAAGATTTTTTACATAGTATTTCACATAATATCTGCAGCAATTCTCTGAAACAGGTAGTTTATATTTTCCTCATTTGGTATATGAAGAAACTGAGGTGCTGAAAGGCTAAGGCACCTGCCCAAGTAGTTGACTGTGGAGCTGAGATTCAGATTCAGGCATTTGGCTTTAGAGTTTGGCTTCTGGATCACTGTGCTCTGCTGTCCCTTCAGAATGAGTCATGGGTCTTGCCCTCATGGAGCATCACCTAGAGACATTAACACATGAACTCAATTATACCACAATAAAGTTGATTTAAAACTAACCAGCCCCACCAAATGAAAGTGAAATAAAGGCATTTTCAGATAGACAAAAGCTGAGAGAATGTGTTGCCAATAGACTTGTTCAATAAGAAATGCTAAAAAGACTTCTTCAGACTGAGGATAAATGACAACTCATGAAAACACAGATTTATAGGAAGAAATGAGGAACATTAGAAATGCTGAATTTGTGGGCAAATATGAAGAAATTCCCCCCCTTCTGGATGGCGTGATTGTATGGCTCTGCAATATTCCTAAATGATAAAAATGAAACACTGTGTCATAAATCCAAATTTCTCTAGGGAAAGACAACCTGAATATGTCATGTGTCCATGTTTCACATACAATTTGCCAGTGGAGACTTTCCCTGTGAAAAACTGGGAAAGATTTGATCCAGTTAAGTTTGTAAAGGTACTTGGGATTTTCTCTGATAGCATCCCAAAGCCCCAGTTATGACTAGAAAGTCTAAATGGGCAGTGTGCCAGTCCCACCTGCTCTGAACTTCCTTGTAAGATGGCAGAGTTGAGCAGTGAAAGGATTAATATGCAGTCTGGGAATTCATCACAGTTGGAAGAGGACTCAGGACCTGTGTAAGTTCTCTCCAATCACACAGATGTGCTGGGACATGGTGTGTAGTTTAATGACAGTACCTGATCATATCATTATGTTAAGGGCCAGTCAAGGATGCTCATGATTTTGGAAAGTGCCTCAAGCTTACACGAACCACTTGAATATGAGGGAGATCCTACATGCATAGTCTTGGAAAATGACTGTAATAAGTTGCTTATGATCCAATGAATACTAGGTGCAATTATAGGATCAGAACATTTTGAATGACTCACAGATGCTATAGCTTCATTTGGGAATCATCTTAGATCAGGTTCCCTAAGAGACAGAACCTAAGACAGAAATTTGCATACCCAAGATTTATCATGTTCAGTATTTACATATACATATTTTTTCATGTTTTTACTTTAAACATATCTGTATCTTAGCACTGATAGCTTGTTTCTTGTAAACAGTATATTCTTATATCTTACTTTTTTATCCAGTCTGACAACCTCTGCCTTTTAATTGAAATGTTTTATCCATTTATAGTTAATGAAATTATTGAAATGTTTATGTTTAGGCCTATCACTTGTGATTTGTTTTCTATTTGCTCACTGTTTTGTGGGTTTTCCTCTTGTTTTCCTGCCTTATTTTGGTTAATTGTATTTTTTCTAACATACCACTTTAATTCCTCTAATAACATTTTAGCCATACTTCTTTGTATTATGTTTTTAGTGGTAACCCTAGGGTTTTCGTTATATATCCTTAACTTATCACAGTGTACTTTAAGTTAATATTGTGCCGCCCACATAAAATATAAGAACCATTTTAAATAACTCCATTTATGACTACGAATTGTGCTGTTTTGTCATCTATTTTAGTTATGTATGTTATAAACCTGACAATACAATGTTACATTGTTATTTTAAATAATCAGTTGTATTTTAAGGAAATTAAGAAAAAAGTATAATATTTTATATTTAGTCACATATTTAGTATTTCTAATGCTCTCCATTCCTTCTTCTACATCTAAGTTTCATCTGATATCATTTACCTTCAGTCTTCCTTCAGGAAGTTCTTTTATTATTTCTTTTAGTGCAGATTTCTTGGTAACATAATCTCTTCGTTTTTGCTTGTTTGAAACTACCTGTATCTCACCTCCATCTATTTAGGAGGGTTAGCTTTTTAAAAAAACAACTTACTGAAATACAATTTATTTACATTAAAATGCACCCATTTTAGGGTGTGAATAAGGACCACACCCTAACATCCTCACATCAAACATGTTTAATGTGAAACATAGATCAGGGACAAGGCAAAGATGTCTACTGTCACTTCTATTCAACATTATACTGAAGGTCCTAGTCAATTCAGTAAGACCAGAGAGAGAAATAAAAGACACGCAGGCTTGAAAGGAAGACACAAAGCTGTCTTTATCTGCAAATGACATAATTTTGCACATAGAAAATCATAAAAGATCTCCAAAATCTAATAATGAATATGATCACAGAGAGCAGTAGTGAGGGACAGAGAGGATGAAACATGGAAGAAGGAAAACCCCATAGTAGGATGTGTTATTGTTTTGACCACCACTATAAGTAACTGATTTATTGATGCTGCAGATTCTTCTGATAAATCTTCTTGAATCCCTCAAGAACCATCTATGCAGGGGTAGAAAGGGAGGAACACTTATCCATCATTCCCATCCCTATTGGTTGAGGATTGCCCATACTTCTGGTTTGTACATTCATGAGTGCCAAGCTGGTTCTCGTGAATCTCAGAACACTGCAAGGCAGTAAGTAAGAGGGTCAAGGTGCTGTCAGGTTCCACCTGGGGGAAGCTGGTTGATAAAGTAGTTGCTGGAAATAGAGGTGAGGCACAGAGAATCTGAAGTGCTGCATCAGAGGAATCCAATATAGTACATTTGCTCACTGCATCTCCAAGCAGGTTTCTGAGGGCAGAAAGAGCAGCTGCTGACTAAGATTAAAGTTCCCCTAGTTAAAAAAATCTGTAAGTCAAACAGGCCATAAAAACTACAAGCAATGGGAACAACACCTAGATCAAAAATAGCTTCCCCCTCCCCTTCCTTACACAAGTCCTGGATCAAGGACAACCAGTTCATCAACCCAGGACTACCTCCCTAAAATGAGAGCAGCAGAGTTAACATATAAGTATCTAGGCATGTTACATGTACAAGTGATGGAGCTTTTTAAGGTAAATCAATACTTCCATCAGGTCAATGGAGAATTGCCAAAAGAGAAAATTAGACATTACAGATTGTGATCCTTTTTTCTACTAGGCATTAAAAATACTTTGTTCTATTATAAAAATAACATATACTGTTACAGGCAATTTTAAATATGAAAAAAAGTGAAAAGAAAATATTGCAGCCATAATTCTTCAGCTGCAAACAATCATTTTAAAGATTTTGGTATTCAAAAAAGTTATATATATGTCAAAAATCGTTTTTTTCAGTGGTTGCATACTATTCCATGCAGTTTATTTAAATAGTCTAACCAGGGCAGAGTCAAGATGGCGTACTAGGATAATGCGGAATTCACGTCTCCTCACAGCTAGGGCACCTACCAGGCACTGGAGGAGGACCACGGACACCTAAGGGGATGGGAGGAACCCCCAGGGACCGGGTAGGACGTGGGGTGTGGGGGGAGTGAAGGGGGAGGAGAAGTGGAGGCAGGATGGGACTGGTGCCCCTGAGGGGCGGTTGGGGGAGGGAAGGAGTTGCTACACCCAGTGGGACCCACCCATGGTTAGGGGTCCAGCGGGGACTGGAGAGACCCTGGGGAGATGGTAGGGGAGGGGCACTAAGGAACGGAAGGGTACGAGGCCAGTGCTTTCCCTGTCCACTTAGGCACTGGGGAGCCTGTTGGGCTCCCGGGCCTAATCCTCTGCCTTCGGAGCCTCCCTCCTGCTGTGCAGAGCCCAAGCCCCACCCTTACACCGCCACCCAGGGCCCTATCTCTACACTCAGAGACCACCTCTGAGACCCCCTCCAACTCGCTGGCCCTAAACCCCACCCACACACCCTCACTCAGGGCCCTACCTCCAGACTGTGGAACCCCAAACTCCTGAGAACCCCCTTTCCACGTGTGGCACCTCCACTTCAGGGCAGGTCCTAAGCAGAGGCCCTGCCCCACACTTGAACTCGCTCTGCCTAGGCCCTGCCCCATGCTCAAACATCACCCCCATACCCCCCTAGGTCCTGCCCCCCAGAAACCCAACCCTGCCTAAGTTCCATCCCCGCCTAAATTCCACCCCCATAGCCAAGGCTTGTTTTTCTTTTTTTTTTTCCTTTTTTCCTCTTTTAGATTGGGGTTCTCTTTTACCTTGTTGATTCATTGTTATTGATTCTTTTATATTTTTATTCTTCCTAATAAATCTTTTATTTTTCTAATTTTATTTTATTCTTTATAATTTGTTATTGTTCTCTCCTTTTGGCTTGTTCCCCACCGCAGTTTTTTTCTTTTTTCTGTTGTGATTTTATTCTACCTTGTTGCAGTTGTGTCAGTTATAGTTTTATTTTTCCTAATATAATTTTTATCATTCTAATTCTATTTTGTTTTTTATTCTTTGATATTGTACTGCTCCTTTTTTGTTTGTTTGTTTTAATCAGTCATCAATTTTATACACATCATTGTATACATGTCAATCCCAATCACCCAATTCAGCACACCACCATCCCCACCCCACCGCGGTTTTCCCCCCTTGGTGTCCATATGTTTGTTCTCTACATCTGTGTCTCAACTTCTGCCCTGCAAACCGGTTCATTTGTACTATTTTTCTAGGTTCCACATACATGCGTTAATATACGATATTTGTTTTTCTCTTTCTGGCTTACTTCACTCTGTATGACAGTCTCTAGATCCATCCACGTCTCAACAAATGACTCAATTTCGTTCCATTTTATGGCTGAGTAATATTCCATTGTATATATGTACCACATCTACTTTATCCATTCATCTGTCGATGGGCATTTCATCTGTTGCTTCCATGACCTGGCTATTATAAATAGTGCTGCGATGAACATTGGGGTGCATGTGTCTTTTTGAATTATGGTTTTCTCTGGGTATATGCCCAGTAGTGGGATTGCTGGATCATATGGTAATTCTATTTTTAGTTTTTTAAGGAACCTCCATACTGTTCTCCATAGTGGCTGTGTCAATTTACATTCCCACCAACAGTGCAGGAGGGTTCTCGTTTCTCCACACCCTCTCCAGCATTTGTTGTTTGTAGATTTTCAGATGATGCCCATTCTAACTGGTGTGAGGTGATACCTCATTGTAGTTTTGATTTGCATTTCTCTAATAATTAGTGATGTTGAGCAGCTTTTCATGTGCTTCTTGGCCATCTGTATGTCTTCTTTGGAGAAATGTCTATGTAGGTCTTCTGCCCATTTTTGGATTGGGTTGTTTGTTTTTTTAATATTGAGCTGCATGAGCTGCTTGTAAATTTTGGAGATTAATCCTTTGTCAGTTGCTTCGTTTGCAAATATTTTCTCCCATTCTGAGGGTTGTCTTTTTGTCTTGTTTATGGTTTCCTTTGCTGTGCAGAAGCTTTGAAGTTTCATTAGGTCCCATTTGTTTATTTTTGTTTTTATTTCCATTACTCTAGGAGGTGGATCAAAAAAGGTCTTGCTGTGATGTCAAAGAGTGTCCTTCCTATGTTTTCCTCTAAGAGTTTTATAGTGTCCGGTCTTACATTTAGGTCTCGAATCCATTTTGAGTTTATTTTTGTGTATGGTGTTAGGGAGTACTCTAATTTCATTCTTTTACATGTACCTGTCCAGTTTTCCCAGCATCACTTATTGAAGAGACTGTCTTTTCTCCATTGTATATCTTTGCCTCCTTTGTCATAGATTAGTTGACCATAGGTGTGTGGGTTTATCTCTGGGCTTTCTATCTTGTTCCATTGATCTATGTTTCTGTTTTTGTGCCAGTACCATATTGTCTTGATTACTGTAGATTTGTAGTATAGTCTGAAGTCAGGGAGTCTGATTCCTCCAGCTCCGTTTTTTTCCCTCAAGACTGCTTTGGCTATTCGGGGTCTTTTGTGTTTCCATACAAAGTTTAAGATGATTTGTTCTAGTTCTGTGAAATATGCCATTGGTAATTTGATAGGGATTGCATGGAATCTGTAGATTGCTTTGGGTTGTATAGACATTTTCACAATATTGATTCTTCCAATCCAAGAACTTGGTATATCTGTCCATCTGTTGGTATCATCTTTAATTTCTTTCATCAGTGTATTATAGTTTTCTGCATACAGGTCTTTTGTCTCCCTAGGTAGGTTTATTCCTAGGTATTTTATTCTTTTTGTTGCAATGGTAAATGGGAATGTTTCCATAATTTCTCTTTCAGATTTTTCATCATTAGTATATAGGAATGCAAGAGATTTCTGTGCATTAATTTTGTATCCTGCAACTTTACCAAATTCATTGATGAGCTCTAGTAGTTTTCTGGTGGCATTTTTAGGATTCTCTATGTATAGTATTGTGTCATCTGCAAACAGTGACAGATTTACTTCTTCTTTTCCAATTTGTATTCCTTTTATTTCTTTTTCTTCTCTGATCGCCGTGGCTAGGACTTCCAAAACTACGTTGAATAATAGTGGTGAGATTGGACATCCTTGTCTCATTCCTGATCTTAGAGGAAATGCTTTCAGTTTTTCACCGTTGAGAATGATGTTTGCTGTGGGTTTGTCATATATGGCCTTTATTATGTTGAGGTAGGTTCCCTCTATGCCCACTTTCTGGAGAGTTTTTATCATAAATGGGTGTTGAATTTTGTCAAAAGCTTTTTGTGCATCTATTGAGATGATCATATGGTTTTTCTTCTTCAATTTGTTACTATGGTGTATCACATTGATTGATTTGCATATATTGAAGAATCCTTGCATCCCTGGGATAAATCCCACTTGATCGTGGTGTATGATCCTTTTAATGTGTTGTTGGATTCTGTTTGCTAGTATTTTGTTGAGGATTTTTGCATCTATATTCATCAGTGATATTGGTCTGTAATTTTCTTTTTTTGTACTATCTTTGTCTGATTTTGGTATCAGGGTGATGGTGGCCTCATAGAATGAGTTTGGGAGAGTTCCTTCCTCTGCACATTTTTGGAAGAGTTTGAGAAGGATGGGTGTTAGCTCTTCTCTAAATGTTTGATAGAATTCACCTGTGAAGCCATCTGGTCCTGGACTTTTGTTTGTTGGAAGATTTTTAATCACAGTTTCAATTTCATTACTTGTGATTGGTCTGTTCATATTTTCTGTTTCTTCCTGGTTCAGTCTTGGAAGGTTATACCTTTCTCAGAATTTGTCCATTTCTTCCAGGTTGTCCATTTTATTGGCATAGAGTTGCTTGTAGTAGTCTCTTAGGATGCTTTGTATTTCTGCGGTGTCTATTGTAACTTCTCCTTTTTCATTTCTAATTTTATTGATTTGAGTCCTCTCCCTCTTTTTCTTGATGAGTCTGGCTAAAAGCTTATCAATTTTGTTTATCTTCTCAAAGAACCAGCTTTTAGTTTTATTGATCTTTGCTATTGTTTTCTTTCTTTCTATTTCATTTATTTCCGCTCTGATCTTTATGATTTCTTTCCTTCTGCTAACTTTGGGTTTTTGTTTTTCTTTCTCTAGTTCCTTTAGGTGTAAGGTTAGATTGTTTATTTGAGATTTTTGTTGTTTCTTGAGGTAGGCTTGTATAGGTATAAACTTCCCTCTTAGAACTGCTTTTGCTGCGTCCCGTAGGTTTTGGATCATCGTGTTTTCATTGTCATTTGTCTCTAGGTATTTTTTGATTTCCTCTCTGATTTCTTCAGTGATCTCTTGGTTATTTAGTAACGTATTGTTTAGCCTCCATGTGTTTGTGCTTTTCACGTTTTTTTCTCTGTAATTGATTTCTAATCTCATAGCATTGTGGTCAGAAAAGATGCTTGATATGATTTCAATTTTCTTAAATTTACTGAGGGTTGATTTGTGACCCAAGATGTGATCTATCCTGGAGAATGTTCCATGCGCACTTGAGAAGAAAGTGTAATCTGCTGTTTTTAGATGGAATGTCCTATAAATATCAATTAAATCTATCAGGTCTATTGTGTCATTTAAAGCTTCTGTTTTCTTATTTATTTTCATTTTAGATGATCTGTCCATTGGTGTAAATGAGGTGTTATAGTCCCCCACTATTATTGTGTTACTGTCGATTTCCTCTTTTATAGCTGTTAGCAGTTGCCTTATGTATTGAGGTGCTCCTATGTTGGGTGCATATATATTTATAATTGTTATATCTTCTTCTTGGATTGATCCCTTGATCATTATGTAGTGTCCTTCCTTGTCTCTTGTAACATTCTTTATTTTAAAGTCTATTTTATCTGAAATGAGTCTAGCTACTCCAGCTTTCTTTTGATTTCCATTTGCATGGAATACATTTTTCCATCCCCTCACTTTCAGTCTGTATGTGTCCCTAGGTCTGAAGTGAGTCTCTTGTAGACAGCATATAGATGGGTCTCGTTTTTGTATCCATTCAGCAAGCCTGTGTCTTTTGGTTGGAGCATTTAATCCATTCACGTTTAAGGTAATTATCGATATGTATGTTCCTATAACCATTTTCTTAATTGTTTTGGGTTTGTTTTTGTAGGTCCTTTTCTTCTCTTGTGTTTTCCACTTAGAGAAGTTCCTTTAGCATTTGTTGTAGAGCTGGTTTGGTGGTGCTAAATTCCCTTAGCTTTTGCTTGTCTGTAAAGCTTTTGATTTCTCCATCAAATCTAAATGAGATCCTTGCCAGGTAGAGTAATCTTGGCTGTAGATTCTTCCCTTTCATCACTTTAAGTACATCATGCCACTCCCTTCTGGCTTGTACAGTTTCTGCTGAGAAATCAGCTGTTAACCTTATGGGAGTTCCCTTGTATGTTATTTGTCATTTTTCCCTTGCTGCTTTCAATAATTTTTCTTTGTCTTTAATTTTTGCCAATTTGATTAGTATGTGTCTCGGCGTGTTTCTCCTTGGGTTTATTCTGTATGGGACTCTCTGCACTTCCTGGACTTGGGTGGCTATTTCCTTCCCCATGTTTGCCAAGTTTTCGACTATAATCTCTTCAAATATTTTCTCTGGTCCTTTCTCTCTCTCTTCTCCTTCTGGGACCCCTATAATGTGAATGTTGTTGCGTTTAATGTTGTCCCTGTTGTCTCTTAGGCTGTCTTCATTTCTTTTCATTCTTTTTTCTTTATTCTGTTCCACAGCAGTGACTTCCACCATTCTGTCTTCCAGGTCACTTATCCGTTCTTCTGCCTCAGTTATTCTGCTATTGATTCCTTCTAGTGTAGTTTTCATTTCAGTTATTGTATTGTTCATCTCTGTTTGTTTGTTCTTTAATTCTTCTAGGTCTTTGTTAAACATTTCTTGCATCTTCTCGATCTTTGCCTCCATTCTTATTCCGAGGTCCTGGGCCATCTTCACTATCATTATTCTGAATTCTTTTTCTGGAAGGTTGCCTATCTCCAATTCATTTAGCTGTTTTTCTGGGGTTTTTTTCTTGTTCCTTCATCTGGTATATAGCCCTCTGCCTTTTCATCTTGCCTATCTTTCTGTGAATGTGGTTTTTGTTCCACAGGCTGCAGGATTGTAGTTTTTCTTGCTTCTGCTGTCTGCCCTCTGGTGGTTGAGGCTATCTAAGAGGCCTGATGTGAGGCTCTGGTGGTGGGTAGAGCTGACTGTTGCTGTGGTGGTCAGAGCTCAGTAAAACTTTAATCCACTTGACTGTTGATGGGTGGGGCTGGGTTCCCTCCCTGTTGGTTGTTTGGCCTGAGGCAACCCAACACTGGAGCCTACCTGGGCTCTTTGGTGGGGCTAATGACAGACTCTGGGAGGACTCACGCCAAGGAGTACTTCCCAGAACTTCTGCTGCCACTGTCCTTGTCCCCATGGTGAAACAGCGCCACCCCCTGCCTCTGCAGGAGACCTTCCAACACTAGCAGGTAGGTCTGGTTCAGTCTCCCCTGGGGTCACTGCTCCTTCCCCTGGGTCCCGATGTGCACACTATTTTGTGTGTGCCCTCCAAGAGTGGGGTCTCTGTTTCCCCCAGTGCTGTTGAAGTCCTGCAATCAATTCCCACTAGGCTTCAAAGTCTGATTCTCTGTGAATTCCTCCTCCCGTTGCCGGACCCCCAGGTTGGGAAGCCTGACATGGGGCTCAGGACCTTCACTCCATTGGGTAGACTTCTGTGGTATAAGTGTTCTCCAGTCTGTGAGTCACCCACCCAGCAGTTATGGGATTTGATTTTACTCTGATTGCGCCCCTCCTATTGTCTCATTGTGGCTTCTCCTTTGTCTTTGGGTGTGGGGTATCTTTTTTGGTGAGTTCCAGTGTCTTCCTGTTGATGACTGTCCAGCAGCTAGTTGTGATTCTGGTGTCCTAGTACAAATGTTTATATAATGGAATTGGAGTGAGGAAACTATGAAAATTTGGTTGGTAGTTAACATTTAAATCATTCCCTCAACCAAAATGGAAGTAATTCATGAGTTCTAGGTTCTGTGAGGAAGAGAAATTTGATAGAAGTCCTTCATGACATTGGATTTAAATGATATATTGGATCTTGGGCTGGTTCTGGGCTGTGTATCTGTCTTATCTTATTTTGCGAAGGAAAGAAGTTCAAGGTGTCTGGTTCAGCAAATGCCTTTTTCAGCTTATAGTGGCCGTCAGTAAGCCTTGGCTTGCAACCCCTCCCTCCAGCTTCCAAGCACATTTGAAGCTATCACCACGTCACCTTCCCCTCTGTACTGCTCCTTTTTTTCTCTCTTTCTTCCTCTTTTTTTTTTTTTTTTTTTGCACCACAAACTTGTGGGATCTTGGTTCCCAGGCCGGAGGTTGGACCTGAGCTCCTGTGGTGGGAGCTCCAATTCCAAACCACTGGACTAAGGGAGAACCTCATACCCCAAGGAATATCAATCGGAGTCAGGCCTCCTGTAGGCCCTCATCTCAGCACCAAGACCCAGCTATATCCAACTACCTGCAAACTCCAGTACTTGACTTCTCAGGCCAAACAACCAGTAAGACATGAATACAGCACTACCCATCAAAAAAAAAAAAAATTAAAAGACAAAAAATATGTTACAGACAAAGGAGCAAGGTAAAAGCCTACAAGACCAAATAAATGAAGACAAAATAGGCAACATACCTGAAAAAGCATTCAGAGTAATGATACTAAAGATGATTCAAAATCTTGGAAACATAATGGAGAAAATACAAGAAATATTTAACGAAGATCTAGAAGAACTAAAGAGCAAACAAACAATGATGAACAACACAATAAATGAAATTTAAAATACTCTAGAAGGAATCAATAACAGAATAACTGAGGCAGAAGAACGGATAAGTGAGCTGGAAGATAAAATTGTGGAAATAACTGCCAGGGAGCAGAATAAAGAAAAAAGAATGAAAAGAATTGAGGACAGTCTCAGAGACTTCTGGAACAACATTAAACACACCAACATTCGAATTATAGGGGTCTGAGAGAAGAAGAGAAAAAGAAAGGGTCTGAGAAAATATTTGAAGAGATTATAGTCGAAAACTCCCCTAACATGGGAAAGGAAATAGTCAATCAAGTGCAGGAAGCACAGAGAGTACTATACAGGATAAACCCAAAGGGAAACATGCCAAGACACATATTAATCAAACTATCAAAATACAATACAAAGAAAAAATATTAAAAGCAGAAAGAGAAAAGCAGCAAATAACATACAAGGGAATCCCCATAAGGTTAACAGCTGATTTTTGAGCAGAAGCTCTGGAAGCCAGAAGGGAGTAGCAGGACATATTTAAAGTGATGAAAGGGAAAAACCTACATCCAAGATTACTCTAGCCAGCAAGGATCTCATTCAGATTCGATGGAGAAATTAAACACTTTACAGATAAGCAAAAGCTAAGAGAATTCAGCACCACCAAACCAGCTTTACAACAAATGCTAAAGGAACTTCTCTTGGCAGGAAACACAAGGGAAGGAAAAGATCTACAATAACAAACACAAAACAATTAAGAAAATGGTAATAGGAACATACATATCGATAATTACCTTAAATGTAAATGGATTAAATGCTCCAACCAAAAGACATAGACTGGCTGAATGGATACAAAAACAAGACCCATATATATGCTGTCTACAAGGGACCCACTTCAGGCCTAGGGACACATACAGAGTGAAAGTGAGGGGATGGAAAAAGATATTCCATGCAAATGGAAATCAAAAGAAAGCTGGAGTAACAATTCTCATATCAGACAAAATAGACTTTAAAATAAAGACTATTATAAGAGACAAAGAAGGACACTACATAATGATCAAGGGATCGATCCAAGAAGAAGATATAACAATTGTAAGTATTTATGCACCCAGCATAGGAGCACCTCAATACATAAGGCAAATGCTAACAGCCAAAAAAAGGGGAATCAACAGTAATATAGTAATAGTAGGGGACTTTAACATCCCACTTTCACCAATGGACAGATCATCCAAAATGAAATAAATAGGGAAACACAAGCTTTAAATGACACATTAAACAAAATGGTCTTGATTGATATTTATAGGATATTCAATCCAAAAAGAAAAGAATACACTTTCTTCTCAAGTGCTCATGGAGCATTCTCTGGGATAGATCATATCTTGGGTAACAAATCTAGCCTGGGTAAACAAGAAAATTGAAATCATATCAAGTATCTTTTCCGACAATAATGCTATGAGGCTAGATATAAGTTACAGGAAAAAAACTATAAAAAACACAAACATATGGAGGCTAAACAATATGCTACTAAATAACTAAGAGGGCACTGAAGAAATTAAAGGGGAAATCAAAAAATACTTAGAAATAAATGACAATGAAAACCCGATGACCCAAAACCTATGGGATGCATCAAAAGCATTTCTAAGAGGGAAGTTTATAGCGATACAATCCTACCTCAAGAAACAAGGACCATCTCAAATAAACAACCTAACCTTACACATAAAGCAATTAGAGAAAGAAGAACAAAAAACCCCAAAGTTAGCTGAAGGAAAGACATCATAAAGATCAGATGAGAAATAAATGAAAAGGAAATGAAGGAAATGATAGCAAAGATCAATAAAACTAAAAGCTGGTTCTTTGAGAAGATAAACAAAATTGATAAACCTTTAGCCAGACTCATCAAGAAAAAAAGGGAGAAGACTCAAATCAACAGAATTACAAATGAAAAAGGAGAAGTAACAATTGACACTGCAGAAATACAGAGGATCATGAGAGATTACTACAAGCAACCATATGGCAATAAAATGGACAACCTGGAAGAAATGGACAAATACTTAGAAAAGTACAACCCTCCAAGACTGAACCAGGAAGAAATAGAAAATATGAACAGACCAATCACAAGCACTGAAATTGAAATTGTGATTAAAAATCTTCCAACAAACAAAAGCCCAGGACCCGATGGCTTCACAGGTGAATTCTATCAAACATTTAGAGAAGAGCTAACACCTATCCTTCTCAAACTCTTCCAAAATATTGCAGAGGGAGGAACACACCCAAACTCATTCTATAAGGCCACCATCACCCTGATACCAAAACCAGACAAAGATGTCACAAGAAAAGAAAACTACAGGCCAATAACACTGATGAACATAGATGCAAAAATCCTCAACAAAATACTAGCAAACAGAATCCAACAACACATTAAAAGGATCATACATCATGATCAAGTGGGGTTTATCCCAGGAATGCAAGGATTCTTCAATATATGCAAATCAGTCAGTGCGATATACCATATTAACAAACTGAAGGAGTAAAACCATATGATAATCTCAATAGATGCAGAAAAACTTTTGACAAAATTCAACACCCATTTATGATAAAAACTCTCTGGAAAGTAGGCATAGAGGGAACTTACCTCAACATAATAAAGGCCATATATGACAAACTCACAGCCAACATTGTTCTCAATGGTGAAAGACTGAAAGCATTTCCTCTAAGATCAGGAACAAGACAGGGTTGCCCATTCTCACCACTATTATTCAACATGGTTTTGGAAGTTTTAGCCACAGCGATCAGAGAAGAAAAAGAAATAAAAGGAATCCAAATCAGAAAAGAAGAATTAAAACTGTCACTGTTTGCAGATGACATGACAATATACATAGATAATCCTAAAGATGCTACCAGAAAATTACTAGAGCTAATCAATGAATTCGGTAAAGTAGCAGGATACAAAATTAACGCATGGAAATCTCTTGAATCCCTATACACTAATGATGAAAAATCTGAAAGATAAATTAAGGAAACACTCCCATTTACCATTGCAACAAAAAGAATAAAATTCCTAGGAATAAACCTACCTAAGGAGACAAAAGACCTGTATGCAGAAAACTATAAGACACTGATGAGAGAAATTAAAGGTGATTGAAACAGATGGAGAGATATATTATGTTCTTGGATTGGAAGAATCAACATTGTGAAAATGACTATACTACCCAAAGCAATCTACAGATTCAGTGAAATCCCTATCAAACTGCCAATGGCATTTTTCACAGAACTAGAGCAAAAAATTTCACAATTTGTATGGAAACACAAAAGACCCCGAATAGCCAAAGCAATCTTGAGAACGAAAAATGGAGCTAGCTGGAGGAATCAGGCTCCTGGACTTCAGACTATACTACAAAGCTACAGTAATCAAGACAGTATGGTACTGGCACAAAAACAGACATATAGATCAATGGAACAGTATAGAAAGCCCAGAGATAAACCCATGCACATATGGTCACCTTATCTTTGGTAAAGGAGGCAAGAAATTACAATGGAGAAAAGACAACCTCTTCAATAAGTGGTGCTGGGAAAACTGGACAGCTACATGTAAAAGAATGAAATTAGAACACTTCCTAACACAATACACAAAAATAAAATGGATTAAAGACCTAAATGTAAGGCAAGACACTATAAAACTCTTCACAGAAAACATAGGCAGAACACTCTATGACATAAATCACAGCAAGATACCTTTTTGACCCACCTCCTAGTGAAATGGAAATAAAATCAAAAATAAACAAATGGGACCTAATGAAACTTCAAAGCTTTTGCACAGCAAAGGAAACCGTAAAAAAGACGAAAAGACAACCCTCAGAATGGGAGAAAATATTTGCAAATGAAGCAACTGACAAAGGATTAATCTCCAAAATATACAAGCAGCTTATGCAGCTCAATATCAAAAAAGCAAACAACCCAATCCATAATGGGCAGAAGACCTAAATAGACATTTCTCCAAAGAAGATACACAGATTGCCAACAAACACATGAAAAGATGCTCAACATCACTAATCATTAGAGAAATGCAAATGAAAACTACATTGAGGTATCACCTCACACCAGTCAGAATGGCCATCATCAAAAAAATCTACAAACAATAAATGCTGGAGAGTGTGTGGAGAAAAGGAAACCCTCTTGCACTATTGGTGGGAATGTAAATTGATACAGCCACTATGGAGAACAGTATGGAGTTTCCTTAAAAAACTAAAAATATAGTTACCATCTGATCCTGCAATCCCACTCCTGGGCATATACCCTGAGAAAACCATAATTCAAAAAGAGTCATTTACCACAGTGTTCATTGCAGCACTATTTACAATAGCCAGGACATGGAAGCAACCTAAGTGTCCATCAACAGAAGAATGGATAAAGAAGATGTGGCACATATATATAATGGAATATTTCTCAGCCACAAAAAGAAACGAAATTGAGTTACTTGTAGTGAGTTTGATGGACCTAGAGTCTGTCATACACAGTGAAGTGAGTCAGAAGGAGAAAAACGAATACTGTATGCTAACACATATATATGGAATCAAAAAAAAAAAAAAAAGGTCCTGATGAACCTAAGGCCAGGACAGGAATAAAGATACAGATGTAGACAATGGACTTGAGGACATGGGGAGGGGGAAGTGTAAGCTGGGACGAAGTGAGAGAGTAGCATTTACATATATACAGTACCAAATGTAAAATAGATAGCTAGTGGGAAGCAGCTGCATAGCACAGGGAGATCAGCTCGGTGCTTTGCAACCACCTAGAGGGGCGGGACAAGGAGGGTGGGAGGGAGACACAAGAGGGAGGGTATATAAGGATATACGTATGCATATAGCTGATTCACTTTGTTATACAGCAGACACTAACACAACACTGTAAAGCAATTATACTCCAATAAAGATGTTTAAAAAAAAAGTCTAACCAATTGCTGGCATTTGTCTTTAGCTATTATAAATAATACTGCTATATTATTTAGGCACATGTCTTTTTCTATATTTAGATGGTCAATTATGCAACATCGAAAAGGGTTGAGTTTGTGGAAATACTTATGTTTTAATTTTCAAGCAAAGAAATGAAATGGCTTAGGGACAAACCATTAGTTAGAAGACTGTCATAAGTAAGTGGATTACGATGAAAGCCAGGTGATGGAATTCCAGGGAGATATTGGGAATGAATATATTTTAACATAGTTGAGAATAGTGGGGAAATATTCATATACAAGGGAACATTAAAGCTGAACATTGAAAGATAAATATATTTATTTTACAAGGCAGAGAGGAGAAGAAAGAACACTCTAAGAATAAAAAGGCATGCAGTTGTAAACGAGTTTGACACATTAAGAAAATGGGTTATTTAATGGAATATATGGTACATGGAGGGGAGAAAAAGGCAGATGTTGAATTAGGATAAAGGTAGCTGGGATCAGATAGGTTAAGGCTTTGATTTCCTGCTGTGTCATTTGAACTTTATCGCATAAATTATGGGGGGTCATGGAAGGTCTTTGAGTAGGGGCCATTGATGTATACTCGTCCTATCCTTTAAGATGGAAACATAGTTTTTGTTCAGTCCCCGTGGGGGAATGAATCAAAGCCAGCCTCACCCAAGCACCCTTGTCTCAGATGCCCCTCCAGAACCACTTGACTGTGCATTTGTCTTACTCACTGCTTTCTGTCCTCAAATCCATGGTTTTCTGAACTCTCTCTGGAATGTGTTGTAGCCCTTTGATTCTTCAAACACATTTGGATACCCTTTCCTCACTCAGTGACTTCAGTTTCCTGCTTAGCTATAAGTTGCTAGATTTTAGTGTCATCTGCAGGTTGAAATAACAAATACTTCCTCTCCAAGCCTCATCGTCATAGACTCCTCCCCATTTTGTTCATTCCTGTAGCAATCCCAGCCAGAAAACAGCTGCCAAGAAGGGCCCTACATGGCAGGGTTGAATCATTGTGACAGACCATGTGACCCTCAGAGCCTAAAATATTTACTGTCTTGCCGCTTACAGAAAACATTTGCTGATGTCTGCCCTAGATCAAAGCAAATGAATGGTTATCAGGCAGTTAATGAAAAGCAACTAATCTGTAGGCACATTCTTGAAATGTTTTAAAATTTCAAGTAAAGAAAAAAATGCCACAAATATTTATGCAAAATAAAAAGGTCATCCAAAAAGGAATAAATTCCAGGTTGTCTTAACACTTTATGTCTTATAACAGTAGAGAAACATCTATATAACTATGGAAGAAAAGTTTGTGGCCTAGCCAGTTTATGACACTTATGTGAAAGCTGTAGAAAGACATTATCAAATAGGCAAGGACATGGAATATATTTTTTCCATTTATCTTTCTTGAAAAATTACTTGGAGACCTATTCCTGATATCTCTGAGATGAATCAAAATAAAGGTTATTAAAAGAGAAGTCACAGAATGAATGAACGAACTAGTAGCTTAAATGAAAATAATTTAAACATAAAATTATATTAAATCACAGCTAGACATATGGTGGAAAGGAAAACTCTAATGTAAATATCTTAAATGATTCTTGGAAAGGGTAAATACACAGTAAAAATAATAACATAATGATAGTAAGATAACAATAGTAGTCTAAGACAAAAATTCTGTATACTACCTAAAAATAGGATTTGATAAGTAAGAGAATATCATATTATGCTGATTTCTTCATCATTTACAGAGTACATATGCCTGTGTATATGTACATAATATGTATTTTATTCTTTTTTTTTATTAAGGTATAGTTAATTTACAATGTTGTGTTACTTTCAAGTGTACAGCAAAGTGATCCAGTTATACATGAATATATATCTATTCTCTTTCAGATTCTTTTCCATTATAGGTTATTACAAGATATTGAGTATAGTTTGCTTTGCTATACAGTAGGTCCTTATTATTTACCTATTTTATATATAGTAGTGTATATATGTTAATCCCAAACTCCTAATTTATCTCCCCCACCCACCCGCCGCTATCCCCTTTGGTTTCTATGTCTGTGAGTTTATTTCTGTTTTGTAAATAAGTTTATTTGTTTTTTTTTTTTTTTTTTAGATTCCACAAACAAGTGATATCATATGATATTTGTCTTTCTCTGTCTGATTTACTTCACTTAATATGATAATCTCTGATTCCATCCATGTTGCTACAGATGGCATTATCTCATTCTTTTTTATGGCTGAGTAATATTCTAGTGTGTGTGTGTGTGTGTGTGTGTGTGTGTGTGTGTATATACACACACACACACACCACATCTTTATCCATTCATCTGTCAATGGACATTTAGTTTGCTTCCATGTCTTGGCTATTGTAAATAGAGCTGCAATGAACATTGGGTTGCATGTATCTTTTCGAATTAAAGTTTTCTCTGAGTATATGCCCAGGAGTGGGATTGCAGGATCAGATGGTAACTCTATCTTTAGTTTCTTAAGGAACCTCCATACTGTTCCCCATAGTGGCTGCACCAATTTACCTTCCCACCAACAGTGTAGGAGGGTCCCGTTTTCTCCACACTCTGTCCAGCATTTATTATTTGTAGACTTTTTAATGATGGCCATTCTGACTGATATAATACCTCATTATAGTTTTGATTTGTATTTCTCTAATAATTAGTGATGTTGAGCATCTTTTCATTTGCCTGTTGGCCATCTGTATGTATTCTTTGGAGAAATGTCTATTTAGGTCTTCTACCCATCTTTTTATCAGGTTTTTTGTTTTGTTTTGTTTTGATATTGAGCTGTATGAACTGTTTATGTATTTTGGAGATTAATTCCTTGTCAGTAGCATTGTTTAAAAATATTTTCTCCCAGTCCATAGGTTGTCTTTTTGTTTTGTTTATGGTTTCCTTTGCTGTGCAAAAGCTTTTAAGTTTCATTAGGCCCCATTTGTTTATTTTTGTTTTTATTTCCATTACTCAGGAGATGGATTCAAAAAAATATTGCTGCGATTTAGGTCAAAAAGTGTTCTGCCTATTTTTTCGGTCTTATAGTGTCTGGCCTTACATTTAGGTCTTTAATCCATTTTGAGTTTATTTTCATATCTGGTATTAGAGAATATTCTGATTTCATTCTTTTACATGTAGCTGTCCAGTTTTCCCAGCACCACTTATTGAAGAGACTGTCTTTTCTCCATTGTATATTCTTGCCTCCTTTGTCATAGATTGACATAAGTGCATGGATTTTTTTCTTGGCTTTCTATCCTGTTCCATTGACCTGTATGTCTGTTTTTGTGCCAGTACCATACTGTTTTGATTACTGTAGCTTTGTATTATAGTCTAAAGTCAAGGAGTGTGATTCCTCCAGCTTCGTTCTTCTTTCTCAAGATTGCTTTGGCTATTCAGGGTCTTCTGTATTTTCCATATAAATTTTAGAATTTTTTGTTCTAGTTCTGTGAAAAATATCATTGGTAATTTGATAGGGATTGCATTGAATCTGTAGATTGCCTTGAGTAGTATGGTAATTTTGATGATATTGAGTCTTCCAATCCAAGAATGAAGTATATCTTTCCATCTGTTTGTGTCATCTTCAATTTCTTTCATCAGCGTCTTATAGTTTTTGGAGTACAGGTCTTTTGCCTCCTTGGGTAGGTTTATTCCTAGATATTTTATTCTTTTTGATGCAGTGCAAAATATATTTTATTCTTAATGCTGAAAATTAGAGCAATAGCAGTAAAACATATTTTTATGAAACTTAAAAATAACCACTGGTATAGCTTAAAATTGAATGTTCATCTTCCAAGTAATAGGAGAAAAAAAGAAAATAAAACAAAGTATATGGCAAAAAAACTTGTGAGAAAGGTTACTGTTTTTTGTTGCTGTCTGACTGCGGCATTATAAGGGAAACTTTGAGAAACCAGGGGGTATGCTTTCAAGGAAAAGCAACCTGGGTCAATATTTTGTGTAGAAATGGCAAAATGTGGTTGTTAATAGCCATTGAATATTGTTTTTATTCATTCATTAACAAGTATTTATTGAATATGTGCCAGGCACTATTCTAGGAACAAGGGATAAAGTGCTAAACAAGACAGGTAATATTCCTGCTCTTATTTAACATACATCCTAGTTGGGAAGAGGGAAAGGAAAGTTAAAAAAAAAAACTAAGTAAATGAATGAACAAGATCATTTGAAAGATTATTAACTTTTACAAAGGCAATTGAGAGTGATCGTGAACACTTTATGTAGAGTGTGTTGTATAGAGTTTCAGTGACCTCCCTGAAGAGACACTTGAACTAAGACTTGAATGATCTGAAGGATCCAACAATGCAAATATCTGGGGGCAGAGTATTTCAGGTAGAGAGAAGACCAACCAGTGCCAAGGATGTGCTTGTTGTATTTGAGGAACAGAGAGAAGGTGTGTGTGCTATAGTGTAGTGAACCTGGGGGAGAGGAGTTCCAGATGAGGTTGGAGGGAAAGACAGGAAAAGATTCTGTAGTGCCTCATTGACCTTTGTAATACATTTGGATTTAAAGTTTAATGGAAAGTCCTTGAGGTCATTAACCATGGCAGTGATATGATCCAATCATTCATGGCAGGAAAAGGTCACTCATGCTATTGTGTAGAGAGAAGATGCAGGGGGCAAAATGAATGTATAGAGGTCAGTTAGGAGGTTACTGCATTTGTATAAGAGACAGTGGAAGCTTCAGTCCCGATTGTAGCAGATTGAAGCTTCAGATCAAAAAAAAAAAAAAAAAAAAAAGCAAACAGATTTTGGGTATATTTTTGAGGTAAAGGAAAAGAGATTTGCTTATAGACTGGATGTGGTGTGGGGAGGCAAGTACAGGGATATCTCTAGGATTTAGTCTTGAGGAATTGGGTAGAGAGGCATGTTTTGTGGAGGGAATCAAGAATGTTGTATAAGCTATGTTAATTTAAATTCAAGAAGTACATTCTAGACCAAAATGGACTTGGTAAACAGGCAATTGAACATAAGTGTCTGGGACTCAGTGGCAAGGTATTGCTAGATGCTTAGGCTTGAGTTCTAGCTGGATTACTTAATGGCTGTGTGACCTTCAATAAGACTTACCTGTCTACACTTTGGCCTCCAAATCTGAAGAAAATGTGTACAATAGTGGTACTTACTTCATATGGATGTAAAATGCTGAAAATATATACTATAAATAACAGTATTTATTATGGTAGCTGCCACATGGTAAGTTTATGTGGTCTGCTACTTATGCTATGAGTTAGAATACTTTTGTCTGCAAGTTACAAAACCTCAACTGCTTAAAAAATAAAATAATTGATATAATAAGAAACCATTAGGTAAGACGTTTCTAAAATTGGTCAATTCAGTGGCTCAAGAAGTCCAGGACTCATTTTTTCATTTTGTTTTGTTTGTTTTTAGCTGTTCTCTTCTCAATTTATCAGTATATCCTCCTGATTATGGCAACTAAGGGATAACATCTAGTGGAAGAAGTAGGACTGTTTGTTCTCATTCATCTCTCTTTTCTTTCATGAACTTTTTCTTTTGAAAATTTTCAAGCATATAGGAAAATTGAAAGAACAGTCCTTCTGGCCAAACCTTTTGAAATTAAGTTGCAGATATCATTACACTTCATTCTAAATTCTTCAGCATGCATCTCCTAAGAATAAGGATAATATCCTGTGTAAGAATAGTATAATTGTCAGATTTAAGGTTTACAAAAATTCCATAATATTATTTCAAATCGAATGCATATTCAAATTCTCCATCGGCTCCCAAATATCCTTTATATCTGTTTCCGCAACCCCCCCCCCCCAATCTAGGACCAATGATTATGTGCCCATTGCATTTGTTTATGAGTCTTTAGTCTTTCTTAATCTAGGACAGTCCCCATACCTTTTAATTTTTTGTGACACTGATGTTTTGAAAAGTTCAGGTCTTGTAATAAGTACCACATTCTAGATTTTTGTGATTGTTTCCTAATGGTGTCATTTAAATTTTTCTCAATTAACTGTACACACAGACATCAGGTCTAGAGCCTTGAGTAGATTTAGGTTATTTTAGGCAAGACAACTTCATGGGTGATGGCATGTACAACACATTGCTGCATATCAGGCACAATGTCAGGATGTCCTACTATTGGTGATATTAAGTGTGATTACCTGGTTAAAGTGGTGACCGTCATATCTCTCCATAACAAAGGTATATATTCCCTGCAGAGTTCAGCAGTTAATCTGGGGTAGGGGGTGGTACTTCTCCATCTTGTCCTTTCTCAGCTAATGACTTCAGGATCCATTGAATTGCTTATTGCACTGCAGGTTATAAAATAGCAATATTCTATCATTCCTTTCACATTTATCAGTTTGTATTTTTTCTGTAGAGAAAAGCACCCCTTCTTTTACTTAAATATTACATGTTACTATGGAGTCATACATTTATTTTTAATGTTATAATCAATTACAGTGATTACTATCTCTGATGCTTAAATTGTCCCAAATTTTGCCAGTTGGAACCCCTTCAAGTTGGCTCCTCTGTGCTTTTGACATTATCCCTTTAGTCTTCGAATGTTCCTTTGCTTTCTGGCACAACAAGTTATCTAATATTAACCTTGCACTTTTCTGTCCCAGACATAGATTAGCCATTTCTATAAGCTGTTGTTACCTTAGGTGGGGACTGGCATTTAGAAACCAAGATACGTTGTCGGGGTATTTATTGATGGTGGTTTATTATTCCTTCTGTCTTCTTGTAGTGGAAAGAGCTAGGAGAAACATATATATATATATATTCACACACATACATATATAATCTATATAATCATAAGTTTATATTGATATCTGCAATTCAAATTTAACATTACACTGTCTTATTTTACTTTATGTTTGCCGTTTTTTCCCTTAAAGTGCATATCTTTATTTCTAATAACAGATTATATATCTATATCTATATAATATAACAGATTATATATAATATATAAACATAATAGATTATATATAATTATTATATATATTACAATACAAATAAAATAACAAAATTAGAACACTGACATCACTATGATAAAAAAACCTACTGAGTAAATTTTAAGATTTCTTTGTAGTTCTTTTTGTTTTTAGAGCATATGCCACTAAGGATACATAGTCAGAGAAGTATATTCAAAGTTACATGATATAATGATTGTGGTTATGCTATCCTGTTGTTATAGAGTATCCAGTTGTGTTCAGTTGTTTCATCTGCCTTTTTTAGGAGCAAAGAAACCATTCCTAGAAGCTCTGGGGGCCCCTTCCTGAGTCTCATTGGCAATGAAATGAGATTTTCAAGATTGTCTTTGACTAATAAGTATTTATTTCTTAGTGACATGGAGGAAAGATGGAAATGAGGACAAAATCTGGGCTTCTTACAAGGAAGAGAGGGAAAGGCTATTTGGCACCATCGCTGTCTGTTACACTTATTATAACAATTGTTACACATTTCTAGGCCACTTCACTAAATACATGCACGTTTGCCACTCTCTACCTTTAACATTAATGTTTAAAAAATGCAAATCCCCGGTGTTGGCATGGCTGTGGTGATGATGATATTTTCATATGTTACCGATGAACGTGTAAATGGGAACTATCATTGCGAAAATCAGTTTGACAAGATGTAAAGAACCATACTTACATGGTTTGGTTTAAAAATTTAACTCCTTTGAACTTGTCATGTGGAAATAACCCAAACAATTCAAACAACTTAAATGTCTGTGTAGTGAAATGGTTAATTAACTCATAATGCAGTTGCTTAATGGAGGTGTGGCTTCATCATAAATGATAATTATGAAAACCATGTGGTGGGAACTGTGTAGTAGGAAAAGTGTTTATAAAGCTGAATGGGGCAAAAACCCAGAATGCAAGAGTATGCCTATGCAGTAATTGTAATTTAAAAATTATGTCTTTATATGAGCAAAGGCTAGAAAAGAACCTGGTAAAAGGAAGTCAGTCTGATAGGGATGAATGGATGGTGGACTGTAGATAAATCCTTAATTTTATTTAGAATTTTGTTAGTGTTTTTCAACTGAAACAAAAACAAAGGCAACTGAGGGGAAAAATCCCTCCCATGTTCTGAAGTCAACCAGAGATTGAGCTGAGCTCTTAAGCAGATTTAAATCTTCTTTTAAAGAAAATTTTGATTGTATCTGCAAGCACTTTCATACCCTGCCTTGCCCCTTCAACTGGAAAAGTATGTCAGATTCCACAATTACCCTAACAGAATGTCAGTTGTGCCAGTGGAATGTCTCATATCAAAAGCCGATGGAATTTGCTTCGTTCAGCCACACAGAGGAACTGCACCTTCAGTGCTGCCAGAAAGCTCAGTCTGGAATTGATTGCTTGAGTTCTCTCCCAGAGCACAGTTGAAGTGATTGCTTTTTGAGAAATTCTCAAAGGGATTTGCTGACCAGGTGCCTACTGTGCTGCCTGTGTCCCTGGCTAAAGCAGAACCTGAAGAAGGAAGATCCTGGGCTCATCAAGTGGAAGGGTCTTTGGGGAGGAGATCCATTCTGAGAAATGCAGTGCCAAGAGTTGAAATTGTGAGCTTGGAAAATATGATAAAGAGAAGGAGCTGGAAGGAACCATGTGGACATCCAAACTAAAAGGCCAGGTAATGGAAACATAAAACCCAGCTGAAAATGAGATTCTCAAAGCATGTATGTGAGGACATTTCTTTTATATAGTCTCTGGCCAGAACAGGGTTAGCCTCTCCAAAGTTCTAACTGTCTGGGCCAGTAAAGAAGCCCATTCCTCACTTTTTCTGGGCTCTGTTCTTACGTGAATGCTTGCAAATTACATTGCCTTTGCTGATTTTAGAATTGCCTTCGCTGAGTAGCAATTTAGTATTTTCCCCTTTGCTTTAATAAAGAATCTCTACAAGCAATAGCTGTGGGAAGACTGTTGTTTTATCTTCTGTAAAGCCACTTTGAAGGCATCATCTGTTGTTTTACTCAACATCTAAGTGATGATTTCTTCTTACAGCTATGTGATAAATGCTTTTGAGAATTCTTTTTAGAATGCAGTGCCAGGAAAACATTTCTGTCTTCTCAGGAACTGGTTAGTTTCCTTTTATCCTATGGCAAGAGCTTTGAAACTGTAGTTTTACTTCTCTTTTTGCCTTGAGTGCCAGGAAGCTCACAGCTAAATGAAATACTTGAACATAATGTAAAACTTCTCTTGCAACTGTTGTCAGACATAATTATCTTCCTTCCTTGAAAATATTCTGGTTTTGACTCATAGATACAGAGAACAAGCCGGAGGTTGTCAGAGGGGAGGCGGGTGGGGAGTTGGGTGAAACAGGTGAAAGGGACTAAGAGGTACAAACTTCCAGTTATAAATAGATAAGTCATGAGGATGTAATATAAAGCATAGGGAATATAGTCAATAACAGTGCAGTAACTTCATATGGTAACAGATGGTTACTAGACTTAATGTGCTGATCAATTCGTGGGGTATATAAATGTCGAATCACTATGTTGTGCACCTGAAACTAATACAATATTGAATGTCAACTATACTTCAATAAATTTTTTAAAAAATATGCTGTTCTTGTCATCCTTTTATTGAAATATATTTATTTTTGACTAACCAATTTACTTTAGTGTTCTTCTTTGCATCACTTAAAAATTTAGAAGGGGAAAGAGATTATCTGTAAATAAATGTCCAATGGGAAAGTGAAAGCAGCAGTTTGTAATAGAAAGAATAGGGTAGCACACAAGCCTGAGTTCAAATTCTTGCTTCTCTGCTTGTGAGCCTTATGAGCTTGGGCTTATTGCTGACCTTGATTAACACTCAATGTCTTCATTTACAAAGTGGATATAATAGGCCAGATAAAAATATACAATAAATTTACTGTGTGGATTCTAGCCTGGAAAAGAAAGGACTGAAGGGAGATACAAAGGTTGTCAGAAAATATAGGAAGAGCTATCATATATATTCTAAAGGACTAGCAGAAATAGGGCTAGTAGATGAACTAGAAGGTAGATTTTGATTCCCCAAAAAAAGAAGCAATTTCTCACTATTAGATACTTCTGATGATAGAATGGGGTTCTTGCTACCTCAGGTGGTGAGCAGACTCTAGTTGAACAGATTTGAGGTTCCTGAGGCAAAGTTCCAACCCTGGATGGAACATTGTCCTAAGTGCCGTAGAAAGTTCTGCCCAGCTCTTAGTGATCTTGTTATACCACCCTTACCCTCCGTAAGCTTGTTCTTAGCAACCAAACTGATCATATCACACCACAGTCTGACCAGGCATCCCCCCAAACCTTAGAAAGTAAGTTCATGGCTATTTTTCATTTTTCAGTGTTGTCTTTATCTGATATCCTGCAGGCACTGTGGAACCCATGAAGACCCTAACCAAATACAGTCAGCTCTCCGTGTCGGAGGGTTCCACATCGTGGATTCAACCAACTGTGGATAGAAAATATTCAGAAAAAAAATTGCAGCAAGTTCTAAAAAGCAAAACTTGAATTTGCTGCAAGCCAGCAACTATTTACGTAGCATTTACATTGTATTAGGTATTATAAGTAATCTAGAGATTAGTTAAAGCAGGCAGGAGTTTGTGCGTAGGTTCTATGCAAATACTATGCCATTTTATATAAGGGACTTGAGCATCCTCAGATTTTGGTATCTCTGGGGGTCCTGCAACCAATCCCCTGCAGAAACCAAGGGATGATACACAGTCAACACTTGAACAACAGGGGTTCCACTTTTATGCGTATTTTTTTCACTGAATATATATCACAGTACCACACCATCTGCGGTTGGTTGAATCTGTGGATGTGGAACCGCAGATATTGAGGGCCGACTGTAAAGTTATTTATGGATTTTTGCGTGGAGAGTCTGTGTCCCTAACCCCTGCATGGTTCAAGGGTCAACTGTATAAGGAACCCAGAGTTAGAGGTAAGAGTTTCTCACTAAACTAACTTAGTAGGTCTATAAATAAATTGCTTTCTGATTAAAAGCATACCCAATTCACACTTCTAGTATTCCTCCCAAACATTCTGTTTCAAAATTTGAGGGTAAATTTTGACCCCTCCTTTACTGAGGTCTACCATGTCAAATCAGTAACCAAAGACCTATCTAGTCCTCTTTGAAATGTTTTTACAGCCACCTCTTCTTTTCTAGCTTAGTTCAGTGGAAAAAGGGAGACATTGGGACAACACACTTCTTGATTCAAACCTCAGTTCTAATCCTTTCTAGCTAGATGACTGAGCAAGCTATTTAACCTCCATGAGCCTCTGCTGATTCATCTGTAAAATGGGCTTGCTAATAGGGTTGTTGTAAGGAATAAATAAAATAATGTATACAATTCACATAGCATCGGGCTAGATGCATAATAGTTACTCAATAAATCTTGGTTCTCTTTCTTCTCCCTTACCTTCTCTAAGGGTTTCTCTGATGACATTAGTTAGAATGCTAATATCTGTCATCTGGCAATCAATTACAGATTGTCCTGAAGTATTCCATAGAAGCATTTTATTATTTTTAGCTTCTGATAACTCTTCTCTCCAACTAAACTTTAAGCCCATTCATTTAGTCATTTACTTAATACCCACGTATTTAAAAGTGACTAAGTACCAATCACTGACTGACACTTTCAATGGATATGGGAATTCTATTCTTAAGGGGTGTACTTCCTGGTACCTGGCACATATGCTTATACATATCGAATGAATGACTGAATAAATACTTCAAGCATCACAATTTAATCCTGTGACTCAAGGTAAAATGGATAGAAAGAGAGAAAGACTGGAAAGAAATGAGATCAATTAGGTGATTATCACAATAGGCCATGTGAGATAAAACCAGTATTTGGGTAGGGAAATGACAATAGAAAGGAAAATCCTGGGAGACAATTTAGGTAGGGCATAAAGATTTTGGATAGAAGAGTGATTCTGGAGGTAAACTCATCAGGAATGATTTAGTGACTGGCTATCAAGGAGTTAGAAGGGAAACAAAATCAATGTTTTGAGCGTTAGTGTCCTTATGGTCTGTAGGTACCATTAATTGGCATCAGGGATTACAAAGTGGAGTATGTCTAAAGGGAAAGATGAGTTAAGCCCTAAATGTGTTTGGTTTGAGGTGTTGGTGGGATTTTCAAGGAGAATTAGTGAGAAATTTGGGAGAATATCCCAAGAGATAGGAATGTAGGCAGAATTTTTCCTAGAAAGACAATGTGGAGAAGAGAATTTTAGGTAGAGGTAGCAAATGTGCAAAAGCCTAGAAGTTAAAAGGGTCAGCACCCTTAAGCCTTTTACAAGTAGTGTGATAAGATGAATGGGGGGTGAAGGGGGGAAAAACAGGAGCCACAACTGGATCTGTAAGGCAGGGTCAGGTCATAAAGGACCATGTATGAAAGATAAAGGATTCTAGACTATGTCTTGTAGGTGATGGGAAGCCATTCAACATGTACGTGGCCAGATTATTAGATCAGGAAATACAGGATGGAAGAAACCTACAAGTTGTCCTTAAAGCAGATGACACAGGCCCCAAGACTGGAGTCAAAATGGTCCTTTTCCAATGGGCCTAATCCTTGAAACTCTACCACCAAGACAAGTTCTTCCCTCTTATTAGGCTCAGTTAAGCTTTCTGCTCTGGATAAAAGGTAGCTTTTCTTCTTCTTCCTCTCCTCTTCTTCCTTCATCTGCTAACAGAGGAAGAGAAAGAAGATGAACTTCCTTGCTCTCCAACTTCAGCAAATTCCTACTGTGGATTCTGAAGGAGGGGAATCATTTTCAAAGTCCTTTAGGGGAGAATCTATGGATTGTGTTGCCAGCAGAGTCAAGCCACCCCCTACATTGTTTTTGAGCATCTCTGGGGGATGTAGTGGAGGGTTTCTGCAGGAAGAGGCAGTCATTGATTTCTCTTCAGACAAGAGTTCTCTGGCACAAATTCTGGAGTTCCCATTTCCTAGGGCCACCCCCTCTTTGATTGTGGGCACACCTGATCTAATGATTCTGTAATGAGAAGCAGCATGACATTACCATCTTATATCTCTGACCTGCATGTGAATGTGTTACCAACAGAAAGGAAACTCGGGAAATCAAAACAGGAAGGATTCTATTATCAGGCCAACGTGCCCACTATTGCTGTGCTACGAACGCCTTATTGGCATTCCTATTCACGTCCAACCCCAGCGTAATTAATCACTGGTGCATTTGCTATCCCAGGCTACACAGATATGTCTTGAAGCCTTTTCAAGTTTCTTCCAAGCTTCTTGCCTTGGCATTTTCCCAAGCTGCTTCTTGAAGAACAGCAAGCTGGTATTTGGAGCATATGGCCATGGTCTGTTTGTGTGTTCATTAAATCAAGATACCAATGAAAAGAAAGCAGAAAGCTTTCTGTCCTTTAAATGAAATTGTCAACCCAGATATCTGCTGCCTTTCCCAGACCCTGGCCTGAAATGCCTGGCAAGCGGGGCTGTGTTATAATGACAAATTAATTCATAGCGGACTTTGATCGTGGCCTGAAAACTTTTTTGACATCAGTTTTTAGGAGTTGCATTTAGAAAATCAGAATTCACTTTAGCGTCTCCAGTTCTTAACAACAGCAGGGACATCTTGCCATATCTGGAGTGTCAACCTTGGAGATGAGGATGGGAGGGGAAACTTCAGGGCTGTCACAGCTGTGTGCAAAAGGAAGGCAAGGGTGGGAGCTCTTCAGCTGCATGGTCAAAACCCACCGGAAGGGGGCTGTCTTGCCGACTCGAGGCCTGTGCACAAACAGTGCTGTAGCTGCCTCTCTCTCCCTCATTTTCCCCTGCTCTCTCCCCCTGCCATGTAATGTGTCAAAAGCAAATGAAAATTGAGAGGATTCGGCTGAAAATAGAATTGAATTCTATTAGTCAGCCTAATAGTGAGGTTGCATTTGGAAATACAGTGCAGTATAGCTAATGTTTACCACTTGACTACTCATGCCCCAGGCTCAAAATGCATAATGATGCAAATTAAAACCCAGCAAATGGAGGAGCTGGAATCTCAAAGATAACCATACCTAACGTGGGGCATGACAGAACATCTGCTCTTTAATTAATCTTACGTAAAGACAGAAGCACTGCATTAAGATGCACAGTGTTTATGACAACTGTTTTTTTGTGGTTAACATGCTCCTGGACTCCCTCATGTAATTGTTGCTGCTTTGTAACTCACACAAAGCCCAGCTGAGCAACCCCCATCAGCCAGAAAGGAAAATATGGGCAGGAAGGGGACTGAGAAGAAAATATGATGATTTCAGAATATAAATCAGGCCAGGCACCAGTCACAACTTTCCTTCGTTACTTATGGGGTTGGCCTGTGTGGTAGAAACTTAACCAGAATATTTCCTTTTTTAATATGAGAAATCAATTTTGTGTGTGTGTGTGTCTAGACACACACACACATGCACACACACACATATGTACATATTAACGTGTGTCATATTTTATAAAGAGCTTTTACATATAGTACAATGGTTAAAATTATAGGCTTCAGGGCCAGACTGTCTGTTTGAATTGTTTCACTATTTCCTAATCTGTACTATTGGGTTAAGTCCCTTAATATCTCTGTGCCTCAGTTTCCTCATCTGTGTAAAAAGCCTAATATCAATTCCATTTTTAGAAGGTTTTGAGGATTATATTATTATCACTGTAATCACTATTTATAGTGCATTAACCATGTGCCAGGCAGAAGTGTATTACTTCATTTACATGAAAGAGCTCATTTAATCTTCCCAATAACCCTATCTCATAGTTAATAAGCTAGTACGTGTAAGACTCTTAAAACGGTGATACATGTTAAAGTATGCAATAAATGTTAGTTGTGATAATTACCATGACTTTTTATGTCATCTGTAATATATGTTATTATTTAGTCCTCACCACTACCCTGTGAGAATGGGTCTGTTGCTTTCCTCACTTTATAGATGTCAATTGAAGCTCAGAAACATTCATTCAGGTACCCAAAGCTAAACATTTGGAGAGTGACAGAACAAGGATTCTAGCCCCAAATCATCTGACTTAAAATTCTGTGCTTTAATACCCTTCTTATTCTAAAACTGGGGTGATGGGAGATTGTCAGAATTGAAGGGGTTAAAAAAGAGGTGAGCAGTTTGAAATGCATTGTAATAACGTGTTTGTTCAAATCCGTGTTACCAAATCAAGCATGCTCAGCTCTCTGAAGGAAAATGGAGGTTATCTCAGATGTCAAAACACTTCCCCGTGAATATTACTATTTTGGACACTGGCCATTTTCTAAATTTCAATATTCATTTTTGCTCCACCACTGTTTGGTATTCCTGTGGTATTTATTCACCAAGCGCAAGGGTAATATTATGGAAATGAGGAGGCATCAAGATCTTAATTTTGCTCTGACATGGAATCTATTCCTATTTCATATACAGGTTGGCTGTTATTTTCTAGCAGATGCTTTAAGGTTGATCCATATAAAATTCACACACTGTTGAGAATTAGGCGGGGGGCGGTGGGGGTGATGGTGGGTAAGGGGAAAAACAAGAGAAAAGGACGAAGGGGGAAGTGAGATGCTTATGTTTTTTTTGACACTGAAATGAAATCTTTAAGTGTAAGTATTTCAGAGCCCTGGCAACGAAGTCTCCTGATTGCTGGGTGAGCTTCATTTAGTGGTGTTATTTCCCCATGGATATTAAGAGTCTTCCTGGAATAAGCACAAGAAGCTAATCACAAACAAAGACAGCAATGCTTATTCCCGACCACCTTGTTCCCTCCACTGGAGGGGGCTCTCTCAAGCCCTTCTCTTAGGATGCGAAAACAGACCAGATGGGTGTGCTATCTCCATCTTTTGGCCTTTAGCAGAGTCTTTGGAACAAAGCAGGGCAGCAGGGCTTCTTGAAGACTTGCTTGGAGGTAGAGAGAGAGAGAGGCTGGATGGAATCTTGAATAAAAATTATAGGTTCTGCTTTAAGCTGAATAAAAATAAGCTATCTGAAGAACATATAGAAGCGGCATGCATGCTGCCTCTGGATAGAATTCATTTTTATTTGTCTATCTACGGATAAAGGAGGAAGATAGATAAATTGAAAGGAAAGTGCCATTTCTGTAATGCTCACCCTGGCGAAGGGTGTGAAACAATATAAAAATAGCGGCTCTTCCAAGATGACGTCTTCACTTGAAGTTCACCCACCTCTCTCCCCATTCCTCGCCACCACCACAAAAAAAAAATATTCAGACCTAGCCTAGTCACTGTGGGGAAAAGGCAGCGATCTTTTGTACGTTGTTATAATTAACCAGGCCCGTTTCATCATCAGATTATAGAATGGGATGCAGTGTTAAAAAAAGAACTAAAGGAAGAAACCAGGAGAAATGACCATTTTAATTGCATGTTTATTCTCTCTTCGCTTTCCCAAATTGGTTTCGTTTCCTCTGAGTGGGGTAAGTGCCAGGGTATTCATAGGAGCAGGGGGCCAGGGTGGATTCCACCATTTACCAGCATTTGAATTACCTCCGGACGGATTGGCGGCCTCTAAATTTATACCCTTGAAGGCACAGCAACAAGCCTTCATCTCCTATGGAAGAGACTTGAAAGCATGCCAGAACAGGACCTCCGTCCTGCCTTCTTAGAGTCCTGGCACGTAGAATCACACAAGAAAACAAAAGGCATTTGTGAGGAGCCGTCCAGGAAGAAAGATTAACAATATAAACCGAGGGGGGAAAAGAGAAAGAAAAGAAAAAGCCCTTTAAGATGGTTTTGTGCTTATTTTAATAGAACTTGCACAGTCCCTGAATATCCTCTAATCAAAACCAAATGCTTGTTGCTGTACAGCGCTCTTCCTTTGTTCGCTGGTAATGCCCACTCTGCTCCGATGGGGCTGGGGCCAGGGCTGCTGGCTTATCTCTCCCCCAGGAATAAACATCATCCTCAAGGTTAGGGCATGCGGCCCGACTTGTAACACCCCAGGAAAAACACCCGTTGGCAGCTGGACCTTGTGGTCCCGTCACCCCCAATGCCTGATGAAAAACTTGAAGATGTTTTTTTATGCCTTGTGATCCTGAAATATGTAAGGAACAGGAATAGCAAAAGGAACTCCCTTTTTTCCCCTCCATCTCTGTCTCTCGTTCACTCTGTCAGTCCATCTGTTCACCTCGATGGGGGGGCTTTTCTCCTCCTTTCTTCCCTCTTCCCCCCTCATCCTTCCTCCGTCCACCTCTGCTCCTCTGTCAGTCTCTGACTTACTTGCGAAAAGAAAAAAATCGGTCAGCTTTCAACTTGATTGGTTCATGTTGCCTGACCTTGACTTTATGTGGGCTGGAAGGATTTCAGTCTTGGTTTTATCAGAATTAGCTTTTATCTGCACAGAAGTACCAGAGGAAGTCACTCATCTCCTCGTCTTTCACCTTAGGCTGGCTGCTTTCTCCTCTAATTTCTATAACAACATGAAGAAAAGAAACAGGATGATTGTGATGGTTATGGAGATAGGACTTTTACTACAGGGCAGAGGGGATGAAGCCGTAATCAAGTCCTGGGCTCGGGATCAAGGTCTTTGGGTGACGCTGGGTGAGGTTATTAAGGGAATCAGACAGCCTGTTTTGTTTTACCGCCAGACACTTCTTTTCAAAGGCTTGTGGGGTGTCCTGCAGGAGGGGAATGGGAAGGAAGAAGAGGACCCTGGAAACCCAGATACACAGGATCTGCACCTTTTCATGTCGCCCCAGCTCCGTGCAGCACAAATTGACTTTGTAATATTGGCTCTGAAAATGAATACCCAGGACATCACTCTGTGTTACTTTCCTGTGAAATTACTTTTCTGAATGAAAATATTGAATTCCTTTGAAAGCAAGTAGTATAATATCTCTGGAAATGAAAATCCTGTGGAAATCACAAAGGAAAGAAGACTGAAGGATATGAAAGCTTTATATCTCTAAATGTTAGTCAGTCCTGCATTTTTTTTTTCCTTGACAACAATCATAACTGCTCTTTCTGATGTTGATACACTGGGTGTTGGAATCTCCTAGATGCTTCTATTACAGATTTAGGTTTTATCTACAATAAACAGCTAATATCATTATCTTAATTTACTACAGCATTTGTATGCACTAGGTGCTTTTTGTAGTCTACTTGCCTAGTGAGTCTGACCTGCGGAATTTTCCTTGTCTCAAGGGGAACATATTGACTTACCGCCAGGCTTCTGGCTGTCACAGACAGAGCTTCTGCTGAACTGACAGATGAACAGGGCAGATCCCTCGGAGGAGGTAGAGGCGTGGACGACAGACCTTCTCACAGTGCATCAGCTACCTGGTTGCTCACCATTATTCCTCAAATCATCTTGAAAGGGGCGGCCTCCACCCTTCTTGTTATATTGACAAGCTCACCATCTGTAGAGGGAATTTCCCACAAATAAAAGCACTCCCTCTAGAAACACATTCCCCTTTCCATCTTCTCACTCATATCAGTTCTTTTAGGCTCGATTAGTTGAAGCACCTTTGGTTTTTAGGTACATTATGTTTGGTGACATGTATTCTTTTGTTTTTGTTTTTGTTTTTAAAGAGCAAGGTGTCCATTGTCAACTGAATAAATTATAAAACGCCTCTCTTAAGTTCTCCCCAGATCAGTAGTCAAAAAAGTCAGGAAAGAGAGGAACAAACATTAAGGGGAGGATCTGGAAGCCCAATCAAGATAAAGTGATTCCAAAGGAGGGTTACCTTTCTGTAAAGGAGATGCAGCCCTCTGCCCAGATGGAATTGCAGGCCTGCCTGATGCTGAGCTGGGCAGAGACGCAGATGAGATCGTTGAGATGCTGTCAGCCATGTTTGCAGTATGAGGGGAGCCAAGAGGTACTAGGTGACTGAGCCAATATCTTGATTTCCAAAAGCTTTAGAAAACTTGAAGATGCTTCTGATTTTTAAATAGATTAAGTGAAAAAATTTGAGCCATTACAAAAGGTATAGCGATCCCTGGGACTTAGCAATAATCCCTAAGAATAAATTATGCCCTCACATCTTCATTTCATTTTGTGGATCAAATCTTGCCCATTTTTAAAATCCTGTAGTCACAAGAGTAGGATATTTGAGCTGGGTGCTTTATAAAACCTTAAAGTGAAGATGAAAACGGAGCTTGATGGTTTTCAATTTGGCGGATATGTAATTGGTAGAGTGTCACAGTGGCTGTCAGAAGGGAGATCCCTGGAGAAACGGTGAAACTTCAGGTCATTGATCTGGCCCAGGCCAACATCTTTTTATTGAGATAGGTGAAGACTTATTTGTTGAAGTGGCAGATGATATGGAGCCGGAAGGAATCATAAAGAACATGTGTTATATCAAAATTAGATATCAAAAAACTCAACAAACTAGAGGGATGATATTTAACATAGATAATGGAAAGTTTCATACTTCAGTGTAAGTGTGGCTTCACATGAAAATTAAACCTTTGCAAAAAAGACAGATGATTTGGGTAAATACAGTCAATGTGAAAGGCTCCTGATTCTTCCAGCCCCACCCAAAAGATTCCTGCAAGATGTTGTTCAGCCAAGTCAGTCTCTTCAAAGAGGTGGTCAAGTGTTCCTTTGGATCTCCCATACCTTCTAAGTTATGCTAAAAGAACTCATAATTATACCCTATATTTATATATACTACTATATGATTTTATATATGCACACGTTCCAGCATATAATGGGTGCTCAAAATATATTCATGGATTGAGGTTCTGAATCATTTAAATTCTGTTGCTCCCTTGAGTAATCCATGCTGCCTTCATCATATGCACTTCTGCCCTGGGACATTCCTTGTTTGTATCTCCTTTTGCAGAACCCTTTCAGTGTCTTAGTAAAATACTAGGGAGAATTAATATCCTAAGTCAAACTTCTGATATTAATTTTTTTTATACCAGTATTCTTTAAGTCATTTGGCAAGGTGAGGCTCATGATCGATTAATGTCTCTCAAACATACAAATATAATTCCAATGTCCCAAGTATTGGAGATTAAAAACTCAGGTGTACAGACACCCCTTGACATGACCAGTGGCTAAATTCCTTACAAAGGATGCCAGCCAAAACTGATATGCCCAAAGCAATTTTCCAATAGAGTAATGGCACAGAAGAGATTTAGGATATTTCAGCCACTCTAGGGGGATATCACTATTTCTATTTAATCCATAGTTACTTAAGCTGGACTAATTTAATAAGTATACAGGGTGAGAGGTGGTGTAAACAGAGAAAGAGTTGGAGGTGATAAATCAGCTTCCTTGTACTGCCACAGGGTTGATGGCGATGGGTCATATCATGTCTTAGGATTTTTCTTTCTATGCTTAAATAAATTAAAAATTGCGAAAAGTGAAGCATGTGCCATGTTGCTCTGTGTAGCTGTGGAATCAAAAGTAGTTAATGTGAGAAAGAAAACCACAGTGCAGAAAAGCACAAACACAGCACAAAGGCATCTCACTTGACAGGCAATGGAGAAATGAACAGTGTAAAGGATGGATACTAGAACGTTGTCATTCACCAGAAATTAGTCTCAGGTACTGCGGTGCCCACCTACCATGGTATTTGCCACACGTTACATTGCATCACTGTATTATTTCACTAAAAGGCCTAAATAAAATTATGTATATATCAAATATGTAAAACACTAATGTATCTAGACCAAGAAGTGCCTGTGTAAGCTTTTATAAAAATAGTCGTAGATCCAAGAAATGTTTATTTTCATTTGTCCAGGTTTGAGTTGTAATGTGAGCAGAGTGTATGAGCATCATAGATTTTCAGTCTCAAATTAGAACATTCTTTTCTGGTGTCATCAGAAACCAGCAGTGTGCATGGAATCCTAGTATTGACACCCAAGCTATTTCTCTTCAAGTTACTCTTAACTAAGTAGCAGCCAAGACATTCTTTGCCAGATCATGTGTCTTGAGTTAGTTTGGAAAACATGTACATTGAACATTTCCTTCCTCCCTCCCATCTTTGATAACTTCCTTCTTTCTTCCCCACTGTGATAGGTGCTGTGAACCTGGTGAGAAAGAAGAGACACGTAGAGCAATTATCACAACACAGTACGGTCTGTGCCATCATCTTAAAGGTATGTATGGAATTTCAAGGGCACACAGATTTGGGGAGTGGGGTTTGTTCACCGAGGGTTTCCTGAAACAGCTAGCCATTAGGTGGAGTCTTGAGGCTAGTTTGTTATTTTCAAGATTCAAATGAAACATCAAGCTCTGGAAGGATTTTTCCAAATTTTCTAGTCTTTCTTTAAGATATGAGCAAAGAGCTAAAATTTACTTTTGTGGCTAAGTTGGCTCATTCTCTCTGGCTCATTCTCTCTTGCTCTCTGTCAACTCTGCTTTTCATTAGAAATAAATTTGAAACATCCAAAAGCTTGTTAATCTGGTTGCTAAGCTCAATTATTGAAAAAGAACAAGTCAAGATCTTCTCGTAAGGAATATTGAGCAAATAAATGGAAACAAAACTTCTTAATGGTGTGGTAGTGGTGGGTGGAGGGAATTCCTTTTTTTTTTTTTTTTTTTTTTTGTCCTGCAGAGAAGTAAGCAGGGGTGGAAGATGCCATAGTTGAGTATTTGGAAGGCCTTGCCTACAGCTGTGCAGCTAAGTCACCGTTGACAATGTGAAGGAGTTGTAAGGAGGTAGATTGCACTCAGCTGGGGGAGGAATAGCAGATGAGTCATTAATATCATCTGTGTATTACAATAGGACAGCTCAAGATCTGGATTTGAAGCACTAAATGTGTCACCCTCACCTTACTTTGGTACAGTAATGGAAAAGCCAGATAGAGCTGAGTAGAGAAATGTGGTAGGAAAATAATGGGACATTAGTCCAATTCTTGATTCATCAGTTATTAATAACATGACCTTTCACTGCCTATTAAACCTTTAGGACTCATACTCCTCGACAGTGCAATGTTGGAGGGTGAGGGAAGGGTTTATAATAAATTATCTCTAATAGCGAATCTAATATAAAATTTTTCACCAAATCACCAAAGGAGAGTTCAATTTAATTCCTGTACGTTCATTGCATGTACTGTTCTCCTATGAAATCTTCATATATAGATGTAAACATCCATATCTGGAAATGATGTAGAAGGCATATTATACCCCAGAGCTAATAAGGGTTCACTAATTCTCTGTCTTGCCTCTATGTACCTCAAACATATAATTTCAAACCTTTTGTCCAAACCCATTTCCAATTACTCACCTTCAAGCATTTCCCATCTCAGGCAATTCTCACAATTGTCTGAAAATATCAGGCATATTTTCACCTCTGTCTCTTGACTTGTTTTCTTAAATTTATTTATTTTTATGGCTGTGTTGGGTCTTCGTTTCTGTGCGAGGGCTTTCTCTAGTTGCGGCAAGCAGGGGCCACTCTTCATTGCAGTGCGCGGGCCTCTCACTATCGCAGCCTCTCCTGTCGTGGAGCACAGGCTCCAGACACGCAGGCTCAGTAGTTGTGGCTCACGGGCCCAGTTGCTCCGCGGCATGTGGGATCTTCCCAGACCAGGGCTCGAACCCATGTCCCCTGCATTGGCAGGCAGACTCTCAACCACTGCGCCACCAGGGAAGCCCGACTTGTTTTCTTAGAAAGTTCTGTAGCTCAGTGATGCCCATATTCAAATCCAGCCCATCCTTCAAGGTCCATCACATCGGAACTATTTCCACGGGCCAAACCTGACTACCTCCTCTCTGAAGCTGAGAGGGGTCTCAGCTCTCCTGCAGACCACCCAGCTCTCTTAACAGCACTTGCCTATTTGCTGCCTGGCATTAGATTCATCTGTCTAAATATCTGTTTCCTTATTAAAGAGGGACTGGATCTTATTTACGTGTACGTTCCCAGAGCTTATCAGAGTGCTTGGAACATGACGGACAACCAGCGTGCTGGTGGAATAGAATCAGGGAAAGATTGTCTTTTTAAGTAGACACTCATTCAGAGTGAAAGTGTGAGCCCTCTCACCAGCACAAGACTGTACATGATGTTTCCCACCTTCTGCTCCAGCCATACTGGCCACCTTGCTTTCTGCTGCTGAAGCTGGTCCAAGGCTTTTCCCACCTTAGGGCATTTGCTTCAGTTGTTTCCCCTGCCTTCAGGCTCTTCCCCAGATAACAGCAAATCCCTCTTCTCTCTCCCATCAGCTCTCTGCTCGGGGAGGCCTTCTCTGACCACCCTGTATAAAATGGCAATTTATAGAACTCTCCATTCCTTACCTCTTTCATTTGTCTCCGTAGCACTCATGACTGTTTTTCATAATATGTATTTATTTGTTTGCTAGCCATTTGTTCCATCAGAATGGAGGGTCAGGAGGGCAGGATTTGTGTTCACTGCTTTCCCCCCCAGTACCTAAAACTATGCCTGGTGCATATTAAACCCTGCGGGTCCTTCCTCCAGAATCTGCTTATTCTCGTCAGCGTGTCTGAGGTTTCTCTAGACTCATGCCCGCTTGAAGTCAATGCTGCTTTCTTGCTTCTGGGCCCTTATCTCTACTTCCACAGTCTCTCTTCTATACCGTAGACCTCAAGTTAAGAACAGCTGATCTAGTGGAGCAGGAAGGTATGAACTACAGCAGTAGCCATAAGATTCATAGTATATATTAAAAGAATGGGGAGAGATAAATAACTGAAGGAAAACAAAAGGTAAAGGTATATGGTTTTTATAGAGAACCCCATAATCAGAAATAGAGTGTAATGAAGCCTATTCATTATTGTTAATACATTTTAGTTTAAAAGAGGGCTAATAGCTGATGTTTAGTTTGGGCACAATGACTCAAGTGAGATTCAAGGATACATGGAAGCTTTAGTAAGTAGTTTCCATGTTCAAAGCATGATAGTGACTTCAAAGGGGCTTTATGGATTCTGCTCTTAAGAAGTTTATGTTAATGATATGGTGCATACTTAGTTTTTGGTAAGAAATCCTTTGGAATGATCCATTACCTTTACCTTGATCTTATAAAGTAATTTAATATGTAAGATTAAAATTGTTCATAGATTCAGTGACAGTTACACCGGGTCCACTTCTTTTTAGAATGACCCTAATCTGCACTCAGACCCATAATTACTTGGAACCACTGGCCTCTTAGTTTCTATTTCTGGCTGATTTTATATGTTTTTGTTTTTTGTTTTTTCCATAAAATTCTTAAACAGGCTGCATCCTGATCAGATGGGCCATATTTGGCTGTTGGGTACCATATTGTAAAACACAAGTGGTAAGGGCTTTGAAGAGATAAGATGCATGGGCGAAGGAGAGAGAAAAGGAGAAGACGACTTTTAAATCTATTTATTGAACAAGTATTTATTGAGCATCTTCTATGTACCAGCACTGCCTGGGTACTAAGCATATAAAGATAATTAAGGCATATTTCCTGTCCTTGTCTAGATTTTGAGCCTATATGATGGGGAGACAAAGAAGAAAGCAAAGGACACCGAGTAGAGAAAAGATTACAGGTTCAGACTTGGGCTTGTTGAATTTGAGATGAAAGCAGTACATCCAAATGGTCTTTACCGTGCTTTTGATATGAGTCGAAAAGTCTAAGTTCTGTGGGGAAAATGCAGTGAATAAAAAGATAGACCAGCATGACATGGATGTGAAAAGTCTGTTTTCTATTGGGAAGTATACATTTGATACTTTATGGATGAGAGAAGGGGTTTTTTTTTTTTTTTCCTTTCTCCTAATTTAAGTTAGGACTTCTTGCCAAGTTTCTGCTTAGGAATTCTGAACTGAACTTCAAATGTTTAGGGGCTTCTGTTTTAAACACATTTGGAGTTGTGGCTTCTTGTTCAAGGAAGAAACCCCTTCAAGTACATCAAAGAGCTGTGAAAAAAGATACAGTGTGTTGACAATTTTTGCAAGGGCATCAAAACCAGAAAATTTTCTCTGCTGTACACACATATTTCAAAGTTAGGGGGGACGGTTTCTGGTGAGAGTCTTCTGTTGCTGTATTAAACCCCAAATACTTGGGAAATAACACATTCATTGTACCTAAAATATGACTTGGCTCACCTAGCAATTTCAAGCCAAGGTCTAGAAGATGTTTTCTCTGGTGGGTAACCTTTAAATAAATTGTGAGGCTTCTCATTGCTGGGCCCAATGAGAAGAGTCAGGAAACAGAATCAGGGGGAGGAATCTTCCCGAAACATCACAAGCCATTTGACCCAGAGCCTTGGAGAAACTGCTTACAAATTCAATTTAAATCATAGTGGGGAGGATCTTGTGAGGGGGTGATGGAAGAAGATTGCCTGTGTTGATTCAAGACCCATTTTACTCCTTCATCCTTGATGACCTGGTAAAAGCAGGTACGGAATAAAATCCACACCTGCAAGGGATAAACCCACTATTAAATTCTTGGTAGAGGAACCTGGGCATCATGTTCACAAAGATGGGGTCTAGAGCCCCAGCTCCATCACTTGGTACCTGGGAAGGTTTCCCTGACCTCCTGAAGCCTCTGTTTTCTCATTTGGAAAATGGAAGCAATAATGCCAACATTTCCAGGTTGTTGCTTGAATGAATGAATGTCGGATATAAAGTGCCTAGCAGATTACTTGATGCTTAGAAAGAGCTCAATAAATGACACCCCACTCCCACCTCCCTTTGTTCTTTCCCTTGAGGGGATAAAATTGTCTTCGGCCTAGTTTAGGTTAAAATGAGGATGTCAAATTAAGAAATCAAGGAGGCAATGATTTTGTATGCCTGTTCCAGCTCTACCACCACTAGCGATGTGACCTGAGGCAAGTCACTTAACCTCTCTCACCTCCGTTTTCTCCCCTACAAATGAAGTTAACAAATGCTTGTAAATTGGAATAAAAGATCAGGTTAAACTCCTAGGCAGGAAAGCAAATGGTCAAGAAGGTTGGCTCTAGAGTTAGGCTTCCTAAATTCCAGCCTGGGCTCCAAAACTTACTTACTCTATGACTTTGGCCTAGTTACCAAAGATCATTGTGTCTCAGTTTCCTTATCTGCTAAATAGGGATAATAATAATAGTTTATGCCCCATAGATATGAAAAGTAAATCAGAGAATGCATGTAAAACACTTAGCATATGCCTGGCACATAGTAAGTGCTCAATATGTATCTTTATTATCTCAAGAGAACTCTGTTGGAAAGCTTGTGGCTTGTGACCAAAGAATAAAGATAGAATTAGTAGGGAAAGCTTACAGTGTGATTTTGAACGACTCTGGCCTAGAAAGCCTGAATAGACCTTTCAGATTTTGGTTCTCTAGTGGAGTATAGCCTACTGGGTTGTGCAAGTGTTTGGGAACCATTTTGGGAACAGCAATGACTTATATTGTTAACAGAACAGCTTATTCCTCTCAGCCTCTCTCTATGGAGCTGACCTTCTTGAAACAGATGGGCCTCCAATCGGGATCCCTTGGAAGAGTGTTGGGATTGCTCTAGTTTGGAGTAGTTTATCTACAGCTTAAGAAACCTGCCCTGCAATAATCACCAAGACTTTCAAGCCCTGACCGTATAGAGGATCTCAATTTAATACTGCTGTTGAGTAACCGAAGTATGAAATACTCTGGTTCCAGTTCTGTTGCCCAAATAAACTTACATGGAGTTCAAACCGGAACAGTTAAGCAATGAGAGTTGCTAGCCATGTCCCCTCGTGTAGCCTTACTAAGGGCGGTGGTGATGTCCACGGCATTGCTGTGAATGATGAATCCAATTCATTGCAGTTTCCTGCTTGCTGCTGTCTAGACTCTCTCTGTAAAGGAGTTCCAAGGAAGGAAATGGCTATGGCCACCTGCAGTGCGACCAGAGAAAAGAGGGCATAATCAGGGCCAGACCGAGTCCTTTAGAAGACTTCTGTGCTAAAAATATGTGTCCCACCTCCACTGCCACCACTATTCCCCACATTATATGCAATGGAAAACAAAGGTAAATTATAAAATAAGTGTATCCAAATCCAACAAAGTTCTCATTTTTCCATGATGATTTTAAAATGTCTACACGTACTTTTTAAAAAATCCCTGCTTTTTTGGTGCTCAGAGCACATGTTAGTTTGCCATTCATCATCAAGCCCTAGCTGATTATCCTGGTGACCCTGATCTTGGGATCACCATCCAGAGAGAGTGTGTGAGGTATCTGGGAAGCGATTATCCCTCTGATAAAAGACTATAATCATTAATTATAGTCTTTTATCAGAGGGATAAGTGGGTGGATCATTTGTTAAGTGTGTGCTTTTCCCAAAGGAAGGGCAGAGATGGTATGATATACGGGTGACATCTCCCTATGAGTACAAGTCCTTGGCAGAAACACAAGACTTTGGAGTGAGCACACATTAGTTCAGGACTCTGGATTTTGGAATTAACCTCTTAACTGGTTTCCTTTACCCAAGTCTCTTATTTCCAATAGACTACATTGTTGCCGGAGTGATCTCTTTAAAAAAATGTGACCACGATAGTCCTCTGTTTAGAACACTTTATGTGAAGTCTCACCATTGCCTACAGAATAAAGTTAAACTCCTTTGTACCTCAAGGTTCTTTACAACACACTTCTTCCTACCTATTGAGTTCCATCTCTCCCTATGACCCCAGCTGACGCTGTGCTCTAGCCACGCACAGACAGTCTTCCTAATCTCTACATTGTTTCTACTGTTTGCTCCTCTGTTCCGCTTCATCCAACTGGTACACTACCAATCATCTCTCAGAACCCAGCCCCTGTGTCCCTTCCTGTGGCCTGGGTTCCCTGATTCTCCAGGCAGACTCACTGTCTCACTTCTTTGTGCCCCACACACTTGGTTCAACCTCTGTGGTCACACTTCTGCTATAACCTTTCAGACGTGGTGATTTACGTGTCTGCATCCTCGTTTTGCAGTTGTGAGCTCCTTGAGGGCTGGGACCAGGCTTGGTTCATTTGGGTATCTTCACTGACTTTACAATGCCCAGCACACAGTAGATGCAAAATAATATTTGCTGAATAAATACAATACCTAGTCATAAACTGGCACTAATACAATAATACCGACCTCCAAGAAGGCAGAAACCACGTAGCTGGCACTCGGTTGAATGAATGAGTGAGGGAATGAAAAGCTCATAGAGCTGTTGTGAAAATCCAAATGAACACTGTGGAAGCTTTGTGAACCACATATGGCTGGGCCTGGGCAAGAGGCTATTACTGTGATTGCAATGAGCACGGTCCCCTGGCTCTCATAGCAGTGTGGCCAGGTACACAGGGCCATAGGAGCCAGCGCTTAGCTGCCTGACCGTCACCCCAGGTAAGGGAAAGGCAGCGTTCCATTGACTGGACGTGTAATGGGGTGAAAGTGAACCTGCTGCTATTTCTATCACAGCTTGTGAAGACTGTAATGAAAAGATCTGAGAAACTCTTTTGCCCTAGTCCTGGAAGAAGGGTGTCATACATGTCCAATTTGCCACTGATTGCCGCATTGGCACAGGGACTCCACAGCAACAAGTCACTGAAACGTAGCTAAGCAGAAGCACACCTGTTGAAAAAGCAACTTCGCCTCCCTTATTTCTCTAATCGAGTAGCAAATTAGAAGAACAAAACCCACCATTTTTTTTTTAATTTTTATTTATTATTTATTTATTATGTTTATTTTTGTCTGTGTTGGGTCTTCGTTTCTGTGCGAGGGCTTTCTCCAGTTGCGGCGAGTGGGGGCCACTCTTCATCGCGGTGCGCGGGCCTGTCACTATCGCGGCCTCTCTTGTTGCGGAGCAGAGGCTCCAGACACGCAGGCTCAGTAGTTGTGGCTCACGGGCCCAGTCGCTCCGCGGCATGTGGGATCTTCCCAGACCAGGGCTCGAACCCGTGTCCCCTGCATTGGCAGGCAGACTCTCAACCGCTGCGCCACCAGGGAAGCCCCAAAACCCACCATTAATGGCACATCTTCCCTGTCATACCTGGCGCAAGAATCTCATTTGATGTCCGCCCAAACATAAAAGTGGGTGTACGGTCACCATTTTAGGGAAAATAGTGCTCAGTCAGGTTAAGAGCTTTTCCCAAAATCACTCTGTGTATCAGTCAGCTTTCAGTATATTATACTGAGGTAACAAACACCCCCCAATGTCTCAATGTCTTGGAACAAGCCTTTCATTCTCAATCATATTACATTCCTAGTGCAGTGTCTGAGGGCAGCTTTGGCTCTGCCCTATGGGTCTTCTTTATTCCAGAACCCGGACTAAAATACAATCCTGATTTGGGGTAGATTATTCTCATGACAGAGAGAAAAGAGCAATGGCTGCCCTCCCAAAGGCTCTTAAAGCTCCTTTGGACTGTGGCATACGTTACTTCAACTCACATTCCATTGGCCAAAGCAAGTCATACGGCCAAGCTTGAAGTCCAGGCGATAGCAGTGAGGGCTTCTCCCATAGATAGACATCCCAAGTCCCATGGCAATGGACAGGAAGGAGTAATTGGGAAGGAATCATTAGGGTCAATAAGAAAGCCATCTAGTAAGTGACAGAGCTGGGTTTAAAACTAAAGTCCTCCCTTATCCACATTCCAAGTTCTTTCTGCCATACCAAGTGATCTCTAATGGGAACCTCAGTGCAGATTTATTGACCTTGATGACAGGAGCCCTGAGTAAAACTCCAAGGCTTGATTCCTGCAAGTGCAGGAGAAGGAAGAACTAAGGACCCCATCTTGTCACTTAACAGAACAGGATTGCAAGTGTGTGTCAGGGAAGTCTTGCACTGTTGTCTGTCAGTGTAATTGGCATGAAAAACCTACTCTCTCTCTGCAGCCCTTATTGCTCCAGTAAATCTCCCACTGTACCTCCCATTACCCCTCGCTTAAAGCACCGATTATTCCTTTATTAGAGCTCAGCCACAAGTAGGCCATGAATTTTTATGGCTTTTCCGGATCTCATAAGGCAATGAGACTCATCCATTTAAACACAGTCACTAAACTCTACCGCAGGTTTATGACCTGATGTAACATTTCACCGTTGTTTAAAAAGAAGCCGCACCCACTCATCCCTTCTTGGAACTTTTCATTTCCTCCTTGAAAGAAAGAAAATTTCAGTTTCCCACTTTCAACCCCCCTAACGGATCCCTTGAGACGTGGCCAGGGTGAAATGCCACCATTGATTAAAATCTGAATGTACTCACTTCGGGCATCACTTCTACCTGGGGGCAGGGGGGAGCCCAAACTTCTTCCAGCCTCCTCCAGTTCCATTGGAATGGTTTTTTTTTTTTAACATCTTTATTGGAGTATAATTGCTTTACAATGGTGTGTTAGTTTCTGCTTTATAACAAAGTGAATCAGTTATACATATACATATGTTCCCATATCTCTTCCCTCTTGCATCTCCCTCCCTCCCACCCTCCCTATCCCACCCCTCTAGGTGGTCACAAAGCACCGAGCTGATCGCCCTGTGCTATGCGGTTGCTTCCCACTAGCTATCTATTTTATGTTCAGTAGTGTATATATGTCCATGCCACTCTCTCACTTTGTCCCATCTTACCCTTCCCCCTCCCCATATCCTCAAGTTCATTCTCTAGTAGGTCTATGTCTTTATTCCCGTCTTGCCACTAGGTTCTTCATGACCTTTTTTTTCCCCCCTTAGATTCCATATATATGTGTTAGCATACTGTATTTGTTTTTCTCTTTCTGACTTACTTCACTCTGTATGACAGACTCTAACTCCATCCACCTCACTACAAATACCTCCATTTCGTTTCTTTTTCTGGCTGAGTAATATTCCATTGTATATATGTGCCACATCTTTATCCATTCATCTGATGATGGACATTTAGGTTGCTTCCATGTCCTGGCTATTGTAAATAGAGCTGCAATGAACATTTTGGTACATGACTCTTTTTGAATTATGGTTTTCTCAGGGTATATGCCCAGTAGTGGGATTGCTGGGTTGTATGATAGTTTTATTTTTAGTTTTTTAAGGAACCTCCATACTGTTCTCCATAGTGGCTGTATCAATTTACATTCCCACCAACAGTGCAAGAGTGTTCCCTTTTCTCCACACCCTCTCCAGCATTTATTGTTTCTAGATTTTTTGATGATGGCTATTCTGACCAGTGTGAGATGATATCTCATTGTAGTTTTGATTTGCATTTCTCTAATGATTAATGATGTTGAGCCTTCTTTCATGTGTTTGTTGGCAATCTGTATATCTTCTTTGGAGAAATGTCTATCTAGGTCTTCTGCCCATTTTTGGATTGGGTTGTTTGTTTTTTTTGTTATTGAGCTGCATGAGCTGCTTGTAAATCTTGGAGATTAATCCTTTGTCAGTTGCTTCATTTGCAAATATTTTCTCCCATTCTGAGGGTTGTCTTTTGGTCTTGTTTATGGTTTCCTTTGCTGTGCAAAAGCTTTGAAGTTTCATTAGGTCCCATTTGTTTATTTTTGTTTTTATTCCATTTCTCTAGGAGCTGGGTCAAAAATTATCTTGCTGTGATTTATGTCATACAGTGTTCTGCCTATGTTTTCCTCTAAGAGTTTGATAGTGTCTGGCCTTACATTTACATCTTTAATCCATTTTGAGTTTATTTGTGTGTATGGTGTTAGGGAGTGTTCTAATTTCATACTTTTACATGTACCTGTCCAGTTTTCCCAGCACCACTTACTGAAGAGACTGTCTTTTCTCCACTGTATATGCTTGCCTCCTTTGTCAAAGGTAAGGTGACCATATGTGCGTGGGTTTATCTCTGGGCTTTCTATCCTGTTCCATTGATCTATGTTTCTGTTTTTGTGCCAGTACCATACTGTCTTGATTACTGTAGCTTTGTAGTATAGTCTGAAGTCCGGGAGCCTGATTCCTCCAGCTCCATTTTTCGTTCTCAAGATTGCTTTGGCTATTCGGGGTCTTTTGTGTTTCCATACAAATTGTGAAATTGTTTGTTCTAGTTCTGTGAAAAATGCCAGTGGTAGTTTGATAGGGATTGCATTGAATCTGTAGATTGCTTTGGGTAGTAGAGTCATTTTCACAATGTTGATTCTTCCAATCCAAGAACATGGTTTATCTCTCCATCTATTTGTATCATCTTTAATTTCTTTCATCAGTGTCTTATAATTTTCTGCATACAGGTCTTTTGTCTCCTTGGGTAGGTTTATTCCTAGATATTTTATTCTATTTGTTGCAATGTAAATGGGAGTGTTTTCTTAATTTCACTTTCAGATTTTTCATCATTAGTCATTGGGATGTTTATTCTGTTTGATTGACATGTACCTACCTTCGGCAGTTTATTCACGAAGCATTAACTGCATAACTACTGTGTGTCAGATAATGTGCCAGGCATGACGCAACTTCTGATCGTATTGCTGTGGGCTACCCCTGTGTGAGGAAACGAGGGAAGAGAGAAGACACTGCTGTATCTTGAGGGACTTCAAAGCAATTTCATGTACACTGTCTCATTTGACTAGTCTATGACCTTCACCATTGTCCAGGGTTATCTCACCTTGGACATGGCACAGCTGAAAAGTCCTTGAGTTTTGTTTGGAGCCTCAAGAATATGGTTGAGCACTGTTGGTTGTGTGGCTCTGAACCCAGAGCTTGGCTCATGGAGAAAGAAACACAATCCTCCAAGCAGTTCAATTTCTGAAAATAACCACTGTATTTGCTATTAGCAAACTTCTTCTAAGAACATCCTGCCATCAAGTAACTACTCTTAGCTTCCACATCATGAGATTGTTTTCCCCTGAGTTTTTCCCCGCATAAATTAGAGATGTTCATTTCCATAGTTACTGGACTTTTCCTTCTGGATTTTCACAGGTAGTTTTCAACTCAACATGCCTCAAAGCAAATTCACTATCTCCCACATCAGCTTACTCTTAAATTTGTTCCTCTTCTTTTCTTTCTCTCTTGGTCAGTGTGCAAATTATTTACTCATTCACCTGCATTTGTAAGCTGGGAGGCAGCCTTGATTTCTTATTCCCCTTTATCTGCCCCAACCAATCAGTTCCTGAGTCCTGCCTTTCTTGCCTTCTTAGCATCTTTCAAATAAGTAATGTCCACTCCATCACTGCTGCCCCTGTCTCTCCTTACCAGGATTCCTGCAACACCCCCTCCAACTGTGGTCTTCTTGCCTCCTGTCTCACTCTGCTCCTGCCCATCTTAATCAGTATTTCCGGAGTGACCTTTCTACACCCAAATCTATTCATGTCACTATCCTTTATAAAGCCTCCATTGGTCCTTCAGTGTGTTCAACAGAAAGGCCTCCCCTTTCAGCACAAAGCAACAAAAGCCTAATTAGAGGCTCCCTACCTCCCACTTCTGTAATTCCTATCCCTCAAAATGCACCTTATGAACCAGTCAAGTCAACTGACATGGCTATTTCCGGAAATGAGCATCCATTTTTTTCCCCTCGCATATGCTATACTGCCTCCCTTTGTCCTCCTAGAAGACTTCCACCCACCCCTAAAGATTCAGTTCGAATCTTCTTTGTGAAGAAAAGTGGCTGACGATCTCTAGGCCAGATAAATCCTTTCCACATTTGGGCTTTTGCAATAACTTGAATTTCACTTAATTTTCCAATTTATCACCTCCTCTCCTAAACTGCCAGCTCAGTAGAACACGTACCATGTCTTATAAATACACCGCTTGTTTTTACTGCTTACTTAGACCTTTCATGTCCTTTGTCTGATTGATCCTCCAACCCTGTCAGATAGGCCCCTATTATCCCATTTTACAGATGACGATCAGGTTCAGCTAACGTTTCAAGGTTGTGCAGTTAGTAAATGGAAGGCCCAGAGGTCCGAGCCAAGTGTCCCCACTGCCATACACTCTTTGCTAGTTCACTTCTTTACTGTTTACAACAGCAGCGGCAACTTTTCCCATGTAGACAGAAGGGGCTTAGCAGAGGGCACCTGGTTGGAAAAGAAGTCTAACCAACTTGCCTTCAAGCTGCATTTGCAAGGCAAGGACAGAGGTTGTGTTTGGATTGTGTTCTACATCATTGTAAATATTGTAATGTCTTCTGAAGCTATTTTTATCTCATACATCGTATATGATTGAGAAAATCCAAGTTGCCTATATTGAAAAATTCTATCATCATTGTACTCATCTTTTTTTTCGAAGGAGGTTTCAGACACCAGATGAGAATGTGGGGTTGGGGGAGGGGGTTTGGCCTCTTTGTTGAGGCTGCTCTTAGCCTCAGTGGGTTGCCAGGCATAGATTAGAAGCCCAGCCTGCACCTCATCAGTATAGCCAGGACTGAAATGCTTTTACCAGGGAAATGCCTAGGGTTCTGGCCTCAGGTTGATCGCAGGTGGGTGTAAGATGTGTCCACATGAACATTTCTGCATCTGAGGAATAAAATTGCTGCTAGCTTTACTTGTTCTGCTGATCAGTAAGCCCTGGATAAAGACACACATGTGGCAAATTCCTTCTGGAGTTTAGAACTAAGAAATTGTTTCTCCTAAAGAGATACTAATCTTCCTTTTATCACAACAAGAGTTATGGAAACCAATAGGGCCCAAACCTGGGCTATGAATCAGAATTACCTGGGAACATAATAAATACATTGATTCCTCTACCCCATCCCTGGAAATTCTGATTGAGAGACCTGGAGAGGGGCTGAGGAATCCATTTTCTGTAGATCAGCTGGATTCCCAAGCCCTCTATGGTGATAAAGCCACTGTTCCCAGCAGTAGCCTCTCACATTTTTTTTAAACTTTGCATAGCATTTTATTTCATTTTTTTATCTTTTCTTTTTTTTAAGTTTTTATTTTATATTGAAGTATAGTTGATTAACAATGTCGTGTCAGTTTCAGGTGTACAGCAAAGTGATTCAGTTATATATATACATGTATCTATTCTTTTTCAAATTCTTTTCCCATTTAGGTTATTACAGAATATTGAGCAGAGGGAGAAATATATTGGGAGTTTGGGATTGACATGTACACACTGCTTTATTTAAAATAGATAACCAACAAGGACCTACTCTGTAGCACAGGGAACTCTGCTCTAGCCTCTCACATTTTAATCTGAAGTGTGGCTGCTTCCACAGGTGGGCTGTCAGTGCTGGACCTAGGAGGCTCCCTCCTGATCCCTGACTGCAAAAGAGCTCAGCTTGGTGCAGAAGACAATATATACCTCTAAGCCTTGGCGTCTTTCTCCCTCTGGTCTGACGGTGCTCAGTCCTGGCAAAAGGTGAGTACCGAAGCTGAAGGAACTCAGGCACCCTAACACTCCACCTAGTTGCATCTGTGTCTGGGGGCTTGGAGGGGGGGGGGTGCTCTAGATCCATAGAGAATAGCATCATCTCAGCTTCCAGGCAGGCATTTTTGGGGCAGCAGAGCACTGACTGTGAATTTGAAGTTCTCAGAAGTGGATTTGCTGAGAGTTAGTGGCAGAGCCCAGAGAGGAATCCTGCGGCTGCCTTGGGCACTGGAAGGGTGTCCCTGCCTCAGCCTGTAGGAAGGGACACAAAACATGGGATTAGAGTGACTGCTGCATATTCAAAAATCAGCCCTTTGTCTGTCTTTGAACAGATCCACTCTTCATGCTCCCATTATTAGGACAGGAACTTCCCAGGAGACAGGCAAGAGGAAAATGAGGATTCAAGGAAGCTTTACATGGGGGACAATTTTTTTTTTTTCTTTTTAAATTTCAAGTTAATATGAAACTACTTATTTCTCCTCTGCATCCTTAGTGACTACCAAACACAACTGATTTATGTCATTTTCTCGAACTGGCATTCTAATGGGTCCACAAGAGGAAAATAAAGTAGTTAATAAAATAAAACGTGACAAATGAACTCTTTGAGTGAAACAAGCCATATTAGGGAGAGCTGCAGATACAGCAGAAGGAGGAAGGAGGTTCCGAGAGCTGGAAAGAGGCCCAAGTGAAAATTGTGATGGGTTTTGGAATTTTTAAAAAAATTTTAAATTGGAAGGATTTGACCATATTATACATAATCTGATGTATACATGTATACATTTCATCTTCACTCGCCATTCTTTTGTCGCTTCTCATTTGCTGCAGTCGGAGCAGGGTTCCCTATTATGTAAATAAGGGAATGAGACAGATGGTACCACAAAGCAATGAATTCATCTGGGGGGAGGGCTTTAATTATGGATGGGTGGGCCCGGCTGTGTTTTGGGTTCAGCAAACGTCCCAAACGTTATGGGATTGGCAAAACCCCAGATGCAGTTTTCCAGGCACATTTTAAAATCCTGTCATATTTGCAGGGGAATTGAAGTTGGGATTTGTTTCTTGTTCTTTATTAAATTCCTCAAGTTGCTGGCCCTGATTTTTAGCCTCTGAAACTGTGGAGGAATTTGAGCTGTGTTTTAAGGAGCTGGTCTACAATTCTTCTAAGACTAAGGTACTTCATAGGTACTACTGAGCTGTTGAATAGTCTTTTTTATGGACTGTAAAAAAGTTGAAGATCTGAGGTACTATAAATGGAAAATTTAAATTATTCACATACCCAGATATGATTACTATTTGTTGGTATATTGCAATTTAGTATTTTTAGTATACTTTTTTTACACCATTGAAATCTCACTATACTTGTCATTTTGTATCTTGTTTTGTCACTTAGTACTACTTCACAATCATTTCCCTATATCACTATTTATTCATAATTTTCACTAATATATAATAGTTCACTGAATTTGTGACTCACTTGAAAAAATTCAAAATGTTTATTTTAGTGAGCATTTGTTTCACCCAGAGTAATATAACCTAGATCCTTAGACAGTCTAGGTTTTTCTTTATATCCTTTGTCAGATAAAATCTGTTTGGTAGAAACAGATGAACAGAATAATCAGAAATGGCTATGGGGACTTTTGGGGTGCTAAATAAGGTCAGTGTCAATGATGAATTGACTAAAGTCATGTGGCAAGTTCACAGTCAAAGGCAGAAGCTCAAAGAGAGACCCAGAACAGACTGAGTATACACAAAGGACTTAGGACTTTGGATATTATTACATAAAAAGCAAAACACAAGTTAGGTGAAAACTTACGGGAACAGAGGAGACCATTAGCATTTGTGAATTTGGTATCCATGAATTCAGCTATTCACAAGGGACCTCGCAGGGCCAGGATATGGCGTGATTTATCATTTTGCTGCAACAGCACGTTAAATCACATGGGTTTTCAAAGCTCGCGTTTCGACCACGCCACTCTGTCTCCGAACCTAGCCAACCGTCCAGCTTTTGTGTCTTAATCAGTTTTGTGGTTTCACACTCCTTGACGAGAATTTAGCAATTCTCATAATGTGATAAATTGTATTTCTTTGTGAAAAAACTAAACAAGAGAAGAACATCAATTGCAAGAGCTGGTGCCGAAAGGGAATAGAAAATAAGAAGCCTAAGAAAGTGATAGTCCCTTGCCAGAAAGCTGAACCCTTGGATTCATTAAGGAATGGAATGTCACATTTGGCAGTGCTCGGGTTCCATGACATAAACGAGTCCCCCATACACTCTGTACAGCATCGAGAAGAAGATATTTCTGATTCCACTTCAGGCAGTACTCTACCCCGGGCAAATACTGCTCATTAAGTAAATCATCAAAGCACAACCTAACTGTTTCAGTATTTCATTATTTCTTTTTCTGGGAGAAATTATATTAGAGCGATATTTGTGAATGTGCTGATTCATTAATATCTTGGATGCATCGAGGATTTATTTGAACGAAATCTCTTCGAGTGAGAAGTTGCAGTGAGTCAATTTCAACTCTGACAAATTCTGAGTTTGCTATAAATTCCAGGGAAGTGAGGTAGGATGAGAATAACCTGTTGAGGATAGAGCAATGAATTTACTAAGCAAAATGTAACTGGCGTGGACAAGTGATTCACATCTCAGATGAGCCAAAGGAAAGCTGACTGCATTTGAGTGCTGAATGTACCTGTGACTGAGGGGGTGACCAGAAGGAGATCATTTTAAGACAACCATGTAAACCTGCTTTGATCCCAGATTAGAGATTCCACAAAGAGGCTGGGCCTAAAGGAAATCATGTTGAGGTCAATTTTAAAAAGCAATAAAAATGGAAACTATTGCCCACAGAATGAGTATACATAGCCCTGACTGGTCACAGGTAAATCATGGAGGAGACAAAGTTGGTTTCTAAAGTCTCACCACAGGATGGGGTCCAATAGACAAAAGTTGAAATCCTGTCTGTTGATTACAACGTAAACTACCTTGTTCACTTCTCCTCTCTGTGCCTCAGTTTCCTCATCTGCAAATTAGGGCCAGTACAGTTGACTTTGCAAGATATGTAATAAGCCAATGCTTCACATTTTCCATCCGTGTACCCCCCAGTATCAGGGGAGAAGGTCCTCTGGAAGGACCAGAAAATTAACTGCAAAGCAGCGTGAAGCAAGTATTCACCTTTGTTGTTTTGTACACCTAACATACTCACAAGATTTGCCCTGTCTGGCCCCAGCAGTATCTCCAGCCTGGTCCACCACCCTCCCCCTTATCCTATGAACTTCAGTCTCACTGGCCTTCTTTTCCATTTCTTCAGTGTGTCCTAATCCCCATACATTTCAAGGCCATCTGTACCTACCTCCCTGCTACCATCACTCCCTGCCTTTCACCATTTTTGCTGTTCTCATCCTTCAGATTATCCTTCCCTTGCCTCTGTTCTTGGCTTTTTAAGAATTGTGATGTCTTCCTGTCTGCTCTGCTTAGAATCCCTTGTTTCCTAAAAGAGTCTTCAGAGGTAATGATCCAGGCAAACTTGAGATTCGAGTCCAAGTCTGACCATTCTAGGACAGATAATAATAAAAGTAGAGTTTTGTGGTGAAAGAGTTGGAAACTTCTAGGAATAAGAAAGGTAAAACCCCTTAGCCCAGCTTTTGTGACTAACTCATCTGCCTCCTTCACTAGGTTTTAAATTTCCTAAGATCAGGGGCCATTTTTCTTTTCTGCCCATTATAGGGACACCAACACTCAGTAAATATTTGTTGAATAAATCAATGAATCTTAAAAGTTCACACTAATTTTTTAAAAAATATTTATTTATTTATTTAGTTTGTAAGTTAGTTGGTTGGTTAGTTGATTGGTTGAGTCAGGTCTTAGTTGTGGCATACAGGATCTTCCTTGCCGCATGTGGGATCTTCGTTGTGACATGAGGAATCTTCAGTTGTGGCATGCAGACTCTTAGTTGTGGCATGTGAGATCTAGTTCCCCGACCAGGGATCAAACCTGGGCCCCCTGCACTGGGAACATGGAGTCTTAGCCACTGGACTGCCAGGGAAGTCCCCCACACTAATTTTTTATGCTCTTCTATAATATATCTATTTTCATTTGTTTGAGATAAAACATACTGTCCTAAAATAATAATCATTGAGTCAAGTGATCCCTCCAGGAGGTTGTGTCATGCTTAGTCTTCCCTGACACTGATTCATGGCTGCAGTCACCAGAGTGTACGTCCTTCCCCAATATGATAACAGAGAAAGACACTGAAATCATCATAGCTAAAACTATCTTTATTATTCTCTTGCTTTTTTCTCCCTCAGGATGAGCTAGTTACTAGCAAACTCTTACAACCAATATGACAAAGAAAAGGTGTTTCAGGAGAGTTCTCTTATGCCCCCATTGAAGCCCTTATCATATTTATTTATTTATTTTTAAATATTTTATGTATCTGTCTGTCTATCTATCTACCTACTTATCTATTTATTTATTTATTTATTTTGGCTGTGCCGGGTCTTCATTGCAGCACATGGGATCTTCGTTCCGGCACGCGGGATCTTTAGTTGTGGCATGCGGGCTTCTTAGTTGCGGCATGTGGACTTCTTAGTTGCTGCATGTGGACTCTTAGTTGCAGCATGCATGTGGGACCTAGTTCCCTGACCAGGGATCGAACCCGGGCCCCCTGCATTGGGAGTGTGGAGTCTTACCCACTGGACCACCAGGGAAGTCTTCCATTATCATATTTAAATAGCATATTTAAATATTTAAATCTGTTTCACAGAAAGAGGCTGGGTCTTTAGAGAAGATTCACTCAGCAATAAGCATGCATGGATGGTTCCTACTGAGAGGTTCTTCTTCAGGTAGAGTTGACAGGCTGGTCACTTCCTCTTAGATTTCAATTTCATAACTTATGGTTTGGATGGCATGTGAATCATGCTTGTAAAAGAGTGATCTCGGTTGACTTATGGCTTTTTTTCCTCTGTGTATAAAAATCAGAAAGCTTAAATACCTGGAAAACAAGACAGATCATTTTTCCAGGGTGACCCTTGTTCCATTTTGTGCCCTCCATCTGCCCTAGAAAGAAAAGGGGACAATTTTCACTATCATGGAAGGCAATCTTTGCCTCCCACCAAGTTTCTTAAGATGAGGAATTCTCCTGATAAAGACAAGTCCTCAGATTGGGAAGTAAACAAAATAATAGACAAATGTCCACTGAAGCTCTTCCACTTTCCCAGTTACTTTTCACACTCATTTATGAAGGCCATTCTTTTAGGGATAAAGTTTTTCAAGCTATTAAAATACATAGCTTTTGTTATAGAAGATATTATAGTATAAGGATTGTATAGTCTCTGAATCAGACTTCCTGGTTCAAACCTGATGTACTACCCAGTTTTATTTAGCCTTTTTTTTTTTTTTGGCTGTGTTGGGTCTTCGGTTCGTGCGAGGGCTTTCTCCAGTTGCGGCAAGCGGGGGCCACTTTTCATCGCGGTGCGGGGACCGCTCTTCATCGCGGTGCGCGGGCCTTTCTCTATCGCGGCCCCTCCCGTTGCGGGGCACAGGCTCCAGACACGCAGGCTCAGCAATTGTGGCTCACGGGCCCAGCTGCTCCGTGGCATGTGGGATCTTCCCAGACCAGGGCTCGAACCCGTGTCCCCTGCATTAGCAGGCAGATTCTCAACCACTGCGCCACCAGGGAAGCCCTTATTTAGCCTTTTGATGCCTCCATTTTATCATCTGTAAAATGGGATTATAATAGTATCCATCTTACAGGATTGTGTGAAATGACAGATTTGGACTAAACCAATGGTGCTCTGCTTAGAATCCCTGGTTTCTTAGAAGAGTCTTCAGAGGTAACGATCCAGGCAAACTTGAGATTCAAGTTCAAGTCTGACCATTCTAGGACAGATAATAAAAGTAGAGTTTGTGGTGCAAGAGTTGGAAACTCCTAGGAACAAAAAAGGTGAAACCCCTTTCTTACTTATTTATCTAACTTTATTCAGTCATTGATACCTTATTCAGTCCCTTCCGAAGAGCTACTGCTGAGACAAGAAGGTGATAATCTTGCTTTTATATAATACTGCAGGAAATATCTGAGGATTGACATTTTTCTTCTTTATACAAATATTTTTTCCTAATTTATTAAAGGAAAATATTACCTTGTTTTAATGTTTTGAAAAGTTTGATATCATCTTGGCTGGATAATATGCATATGCTAAAATGATCATTATGAAGACATAGCAAAATTAAATTTATATCTTAATGATTCATTCAAAAACCACTTGTTGAGTTCCCATTCTATGTCAGGTCCTGGGCTAGATTCTGTGGCTATAGACATGAAATGCAGCCCCTGGTAAAAGCAGTTTACATAGAATGGGGGAGACAGGCAATTAGACAGTCAAATAATGTAACTTAATAAATGCTATCATAGAAATGAGTATGGGGGTGGGAAGAGTCAGAGAATATGTTCCTGAGGACAGTGATGGTTGAGATCTTTTTGTGGGCAAAGTATGGTTTTCCAAGCCAATGGATAGAAGAAGTCAGTTTGCAAGAAGGCATGAAACATGGATAACAGCATTGTGTTTGAGAAAATATAAATCGTTGGGCAACAGGGAGAAAGATGAGGATGGAGAGTTGGGCAGACAAAGTCATAAAGGGAAGGATGCCGTGCTAAGGAATTAGAGTTTTCTAGTGAGGGTCCTAAGAAGCCACTGAAGGGTTTTCATTAAGGAAACAATAAAGACTGACTTGGAGTTTTGAAGTCAAGGAGGGAAGGAGAAGAGGAAAGGAGTGAGAGTGGAGTTATGGAATCCATAAGGTAATTGATGCAATCCTGGCAAGAAGGAACAAAGGCCTCAGCTATCGTACATAATACAGTGTGTTCTTCTCTTCCCTAATGCAAAAGAAGTAGCCCATTTTTGATAAATTTTTTCTTCAGCAACATTATTGCCCTTCTATCCACTCTGCAAAGGAAAGAGGGGAGGAAATTATTTAAAGAGTATTTCTTAGAAATTAAGCACCATATCAATTGCTTTCATATATTGAGAGGTTATGCTTTCACATAACATTGAGAGGTAGGCATTATTTCTAACCATTTCCAGCTGAAGAATCTCTGAATTACACTTGTAGTAGTGAATATACTACTTCCTTCTCTGTAAAGATTTTCTGAAAGTGGAAACTGCATTGACTTCAGAACTTTAAACTGTGATTAGAACAGCGATAATTCTGCCCAATAATATTCTTATTTCCTGCCCTCCATCCCTCAAACTATACATTTGTGCTATTCATCATATATATGAGTTCTCCCCTGTTTGGGGCACACAGTAGAATTGCACTTCCTGGCTCCTTTGGCTTGGGTGGGACTGTGTGATTAGTTTCAGAATTGCACTTCCTGGCTCCTATGGCTTGGGTGGGACCATGTGATTGGTTCTGGCCAATGAGTTTGAGCAGTAGTGATGCATGGCATTTCAGAGCTGGATGATCTAATTGCCACTGTGAGAAACACCAAAGCTCTCTCTTCTCTCAGCCATGTTATTCTGTTAGCCTGAATCCTGGACTGAGGTTGATGATGATCCCAGAGCAGAGTTCTAAGTTCCTCCGTGGTGGACATGTTGTAGGAGTGAGCAATGATCCTTTGTTATTTTAATCTGGAGTTTCTCTGACTCGGTGCTAGTGACATTGTGGCTGAGTAATTCTTTCTTGGGGGTAGAGAGGAGAGCTCTCAGGTGCACTAAAGGACATTGAACGGTATCCCTGATCTCTACTTACCAGCTATCAGTAGCACCCCTCCCCAAGTTGTGACAACCAAAGCTGTGGCCAGACATCATTAGATGTCCCCTATGGAGAAAATTGCTCCTGGTTGAGAACTGTTGTCTTAAACCACTGAGATTTGTATTCTTTACTGCTTTATAAGCTAGCTAGGACTTGTATACCCCAGTCCCTTGTTTTCATCTGTTACTCCTTCCCTTGTAAGGTTAATTCTCCAGATATGCTTTTGATCTGTGAAACATTGTGTTTCATATCCTAACAATTTTCAAACTTTTTTATGTATTTACAGCTATCATCCAGTTCATGTGCTATTAAACCTTGTCCTTTGTGGTCCCCTTTCAACCTAGTCAAAATGATTTCTAATAATATGTGTGTCCCTTGGCAACAGCTGTCATTAAAACAAGTAGGAAAGTTTTTATTGTATTCCAGTTTAGTTTATAATTCCCAGGTTGCTACCATAAACTGGTTCATTTTGGTTTAACTGAGGACATATATAATGTAAGCAAAACACTGAGAAGGAAGGCTCTTGTTCTCAAAGAGTTTGCATACCAGCTGGGCAAGTAATATGTATTCATAAGAAAATATAAATCATATTACACTGTGCATTTTTTAACCATATGTGTAAAGTGCTTATAAGTGTCTGGCACATAGTAAGTACTCAATAAATGTTAGCCATTATTGTTATAAACATCATTATTTTTGTACCATTTAAAAGATTTCCCTATGCCCTGTACTACACAGTGAGCTCTTCAAAAGCAAGGACCATCTCTTACTCAACTTTGAATTCCCAATGCTTGGCACTTTGGTACAAGAAAGACACTCAAAGCACAATGGATGAATGAACATGAGTTAAAGTCAAAGAGGAAGTGTACAATACATTGGTTTTAGAAGGAGAGACAGAACTTCAGACTAAAGTATTCTAGGGAGATTTCAGGGTGTTACTTTTTTTAAGCCAAGGGTGAAGAATTTAGGAGAAACTTTTTGTACTTAATAATATTTTCCATGGTGTGTTTTTTTTTGTTCTTTTTGGGAAAGAGTAGCACAAGTAATACAGTGTGAGGTAAATAAAGTGAGACTGTGGGTCTGAAGACCCGCATTGGAGTCTTAGCCCCACCACATACAATCTCTGCAGGCAAACAATCTTCCAGAACCTTGGTTCCTACATCTTTAGAGTGGTAATTATTAATAATATCTCTCTTCTGCATACATCATGGAAGTGTCATAAGGATCTTCATGATGTATATAAAATATTTAATAACAGCTCATTCACATGATGCGTGTTATTGCTACCAGTTTACAAATACTAATGAGAAATCCTAGCAGACTAAGCCAGTGTCTTGCTGAATATCTGGAAACAGGTCTGCAGAGACTTATGGAAATGACTGATATTTTATTCATTGAATGAGTGACTAAGCAACTAACAGTGAGGTGAAAAAATAAGAATAGATGCACTGGCTTAAATGTAACAGGAAACCATAGTCTACTTATAAGTAGCAGTTAGTTAGAGGTACCTGGAGTTAGACAACAGAATTGTGGTTCACTGCAGAATCTAACCGTAGCCTTCCCATCATCAAGAGGCATGGAAGTTGAGAGGTTCTACTGTCCCCTTATAATTTTCTTCCTGCCTGAGGCCATCCTGACTATGTGTATATTCCATGCCATTTTGTCACCCTATTTGAGGAAAAGGTAAAATGGTTTGGGAACCTCTCAAATGGCTTATTAGAAAGGAAGGAAGAAATTATACAGTGAGAAAATGAGGATGGTGAAGGGATTGGAGATGAATACCAAAAGGTTGACAAAAAGACACTTGAGCCTGAGAGGGGAAAAACTGAGATGGACTCGTAATCCCTGTAGCTACGCAATATGTAAGAGGTTTTTTCCCACATAAAGCATGTCTTTTACCAAAGTGCTACTTAATATGCTATAGAAAATGAAAGGGGTCCAAAAGTATGACTAAGATCAAGAGAATTTCAAGAGAAGGGACAGATTTGGGTGGTTTAGTGACATCCTGTGGCTTCTTTGGATCTGATGTGGCCAATCAAGATATAGACTGTGGTTAAAGAGGGTTTGCCAAACCCTGTCTGAGATGCTCCTCAAACCCACTGACCACCCTTCCCTCAAGCTCCCTTGTGTGCTGACAAATAACATGCTCAAATGATGAAAAGCTTGATCTCTTTCTCTAAATATTTGACAACCTCACATTGAATATGGAAGAGGCTGGTTTTGATGGCTCCAGAGGAGAGAATGTGGCCCAAGGAGAGGTAGAATTTAATGCAATCTAAAGAGCTTTCTAAAAATGAAGGTGCCCTGAAAATCAAATGGCTAGAAATGCTTCAGCAGAAGCAGATAAATATCCACTTGCTGTGGTAAGAACTGGAATATAAACCCTTTCCAATTCAACATTCCTATCGCTTTAGTCCTGTCTTCCACCCAACACAGGCATTTCCTCTATAGCATCCTTGGAAAGTGGAGTCCTCTAGCCAATTTTTTTTCAAGCACTGATTTGTTAAGTGTCCAAGCTACTAGCTGCAGTTTGATCTTATAGAGGCAGCAATTCATTGACTGATAGAACAAATTTCCTGGAAAAGGTAGAGGGAATGATTTCAAGAATGCAGGTGGAGGGACCACATTTAACCAACACATTAATAGGAAGAATATCCTTCAGTTTGAGAACTTAGTGGGAAAACTTCAAGTTCTAGCACTTTATGTTTGTTTTGTCTTTAATCGAAGATACCTAAATTAACTCTTCTCTACTGAAGATGTTAATCAACATTCATTTAGCACTTTATAATTTGAAAAGTCTTTTCACATGTAAAAATTTCATTTAGACTTCAGGAAAACTGCATTATTATCCCATTTCACAGGGGGGGACACTTAGAAGATAAAAAATACTGGAACTTGAATTTGTGTCTATGTGCTGGGACTGTGCTGAAGCCTTTACATGAATTACTGCTAAATCACATAATACCTGTACAAAGTGGTTATCATTCCCATTTTATTTCCAGGGACCAGAGGCTGAGGGTAGTAACATAGCCTGAAAGATGAAGGAAAAAGTCTTAATAAATTGGGCTACCACCAGCAGAACAAAGGTCAAATATTCAGATCAAGGAGTATATGAAACGAGAGTTCAGGGTTTGTTCAACACTCAACAAACGTTGAGTCTGACACTCTTCCCGGTCTCGAGGAGCCCATGGTCTAGGAGGATCTGGGCCATATGTCTGCCTTCTGTGCTGCAGGCCTCAGCAACAGGCCTGGAATTTCACCTAATGTTATATAATGTAATTGCCACAGTAACCTCAGCAGAAAGGTATGGCAATATTAAAGACTTGCCAAAACCACACATTTGCTATGTAGCAAATCTTGAGCTTACAGCAATTCTACTGGAACTCAAAGCTTCATATTCTTCCAAAGTCTCCAAACTTAGTCAAAACTGCAGCTCAATAAATTTTATTAATCTCATACTCTCTGCTACAAAGACTTTTTCCACCTTTTCCGATGCCACTCAAAACCCACATTTTCAACAGAAAAACTAACCACCACTTAAGAAATATTCCTGGCCATTGTCCACCTTCCAGATCAGAATTTCTGGACTCCTGTCTCTTTCCCCTCCTTACAGAGGAAGAAGCCATATGCGTCTTCATCCGAAGGAACTTTCCCACTGGGTTCACTGCAGACTAGTATGATGGAGAGAACTCTATAACTAGGACAACTAACTTGTTGTCCAGGCTTAACTATTGACTTCTGGGTAATACTGGATCACTTTCCCATGCAGGGCATGTTTCATTTTGTTTTCTTTTTTTTTTTTTCTTTTTTAAGAGAATTCACTACATTGAATTTAACCATAATAAGAACCCTTGGGGGTCAATACTATTATTACCTTCATCAAACAAATGATGAAACTAAAACTTGGTGAGAAACTAAGAAATATAGCCAGTGGCACACAGAAAATAAGTGATGGAGTCAGGATTTAAGCCCGAATCTGTCAGAACCTAGAGACCATGCTCTGAAGTATGGTGCTCATTGCTTCCTTGGTTGCAATCCCTTTTCTGTAAAATGGAGTTGAATCAATCAGCTCTGCTTCATTTCTAGCAGTATTTCTTTTCAACAAAATGATATGAAAAACCCAAATATATAATAAGAGAAAAAGCAATATTTAGTATAATTTTCTTAGTTTCAGTATGTATTCACTTATATATATTTACATATACACATATATTTATCTAATGCATGCTTATTATTATTTATTGTAAAGGCAACTGAAATATCAGAATTATGTGTCATTAAACATAATTTTGAAATCAGGAGTTATGGATAATAACTAGGGTCAGAATCCAATTATTCCAGTGATTTGTTTTGGTTTTTATGGGACAAAAATGCTGATTCACTTAGAGAAGTTTTTTACAAAAGATAACAGGTTTTCAATGGTTAAGCTTATTCTTCCATTAACCATCAGAGAAGACTGAAAGAGAAGCAATAGGGTATTTTTATTTCGAGACTGAATCACTAACATTATCTCATAGCCGCTCGCTTAGGTTACTTGGTAAGTGTTTCATTTGGGGAGGGTAGGTAAACTCACTCCTACCTAGCTGGTTAAAATGTCTTTGGCAGGAAATATTTTTCAAATATATCTGATAACAATATAAGATTTCTCAGTGATTTCATTTTAAAAAAATCTCACATGTCTTAGCACACCTCTGTCATTTTTCAAGGCTATAAAAATCTACTTTGTTTTCCATTCAGTAGAAATTTGAAGTTTCATTTCCGTTTCTGACACCTCATTTGCAATTATAAGCATGAAAATACTGGATTTCTGAAAAGCTGTTGTATTTTTGTTAGCTACTTAATAAATGGAATTCCTTCACTGACAAGCACAATTTTTTTTCTCCCTTAGAATCTTTGAAATATTTGTACTAGCTCCTTGCCTTCAGTTCATCATGTAAGTCTCCTGTAAAGAAAAGGCTATTCTGTAATATACTGCCAATATAATTACCAATAACTCTGAAAAATTGCAGTTTTAAGGCTGTATTTTAATGTAATTGATTATTTATATGGTTTGCTCCAACAATATTTAGAAAGATGCTTGCATGTTTGTAAGAAGTTAACACCTAATGTTTGACTCTACAGTTCTGTTAAAGAGTCTTTAGACTGCTTGAACACATTGTGCTGAGCTTTAAGAGAATCATTACATCTGTGTTCTTCTTAGATATTACTTTCACATCATCTGTATAGATGTTAACTACACATTGGCGAGTGTAAGGTACATTTTTTTGTTTTCATCTGCATAAACCCAACATAGAAAATAAGAAATATTCTGAAATCCACAGTATTATTAGTAAAATTCATGATAGAGTTCATAAAACTGACAACCTTCACTGATCCATCATGTATTTTGGGTGTTAAAAATTTCACTCCTTTATCCATAAAGATGTGGTACATCTTTATCCCATTGTATACAATGGGATATTGTATATTGTATACAATGGGATATTACTCAGCCATAAAAAAGAAAAAATAATGCCATTCGCAGCAACATGATGGACCTAGAGATTGTCATACTGAGCGAAGTAAGTCAGACAGAGAAAGACAAATATCATATGATATCACTTATATGTGAAATCTAAAAAAAATGATACGAATGAACCTATTTACAAAACAGAAATAGAGTCACAGATGTAGAAAACAAACTTATGGTTACCAAGGGGGAAAGGGAGGGGAAGGGATAAATTGGGAGATTGGGATTGACATATACATACTACTATATATAAAATAGATAACTAATAAGGACCTACTGTATAGCACAGGGAACTCTACTTGGTACTCTGTAATGATGTATATGGGAATAGAATGTAAAAAAGAGTGGATATATGTATAACTGATTCACTTTGCTGTTCAGCAGAAACTAATACAACATTATAAATCAACTATACTCCAATAAAAATTAATTTAAAAAAATTTCACTCCTCTCTAGACATATCATCAGAAAATGGAAACAGTTGTATGTATATATTTATAATAGTTTCATTCTCTTACATTTGAGTAGGATTGTTTAAAAGTACTGGGTTTTAAAACTTTCCCTTCATAGAATCTGATTCTCTGCCATGGGAGAAAGTGCATGTTCACTAACAAGCAATTTGCATCAAATTTGATAGCATTCACACTGTTCAATTACCATTGAAAAAAGCAAGTAGAAAGACTTACTATATTGCTCATTGTCTTCTATTTAGATAGGACTAACCTGTCAGGGACCATAACACTATTTTGAAGTAGTTGGTTGCCTAAAACCTGCTGCAGATGGGGACGATGTTATGATCATAAACATAGATTCCTCCAGTTTTTCCTTCCATCATGTAGTTTCTTGATCTTGTGTGAATTTTAAGTGCGTTTGTGTGAGAGTTGTCAGCACTTGCCTTCACTCCTTACATGATTCTCAATGAGTTAACATTAGTGGATATACCAATACATGCTAATATGCCATATCTGACTTCCCCTTTTAATATTCTCTTTCTCACCAGATAACTCTTTCTTGCTTCAAGAGTATTTTTTACATCTCTTGAAAAAAAAGAGAACGTTTATAAATACAAAAATGAAATAAGAATAACTCAATATTTGCAGAAAGTTTATCAATAAAAAGTCAAACCAGAAGCCTCTAAGATTTAAAATGAGCTCTAAAGCTATCTATATAACATATTATTTTGACTGTATATATTAACATTTCCTTCGTATTGCACTATTGAGTATTCATTGAAGATGGGAGCATGTGTCAAGCAGATGTAGTAGAGACCTGCCTTGCATGGGTATTGTGTGCATGAGCTAAGGTGGCATGCTTGCTTTTGGTCACAGTTATGAGTGTTGACATATTGTCTTGAATTGTTAAAAAAAACTTCCACATAGAGCTATAACCTTCCTACCCAATGACATACTTTCCGTAAGTTTGTCCCCTCTCTCTCTCTCTCTCTCTCTCTCTCTCTCACACACACACACACACACACACACACACACACACACACACACCAGAAAACTTTTCAGGTCTGCCCCAAAACAAGTTAAAATTCCAGTGGCCTATGATGTGCTGAAATTTGAGTCTATGTTTTTTTTTGTTTTGTTTTGTTTTTTTAATTATTTATTTATTTATTTTTGGCTGTGATGGGTCTTCGTTTCTGTGCGAGGGCTCTCTCTAGTTGCAGGGGCCACTCTTCATCGCGGTGCGCGGGCCTCTCACTATCGCGGCCTCTCTTGTTGCGGAGCACAGGCTCTAGACGCACAGGCTCCAGACGCACAGGCTCAGTAGTTGCGGCTCACGGGCCTAGTTGCTCCGCGGCATGTGGGATCTTCCCAGACCAGGGCTCGAACCCGTGTCCCCTGCATCGGCAGGCAGGCTCTCAACCACTGCGCCACCAGGGAAGCCCCGGGTCTATGTTTTTATTTACAACCTTAAATTACATTGAAACGTATCTTAAAATATATAGATCTGTGCATCTGTACAGAATTCCTGGACTTCACAAAATAGAATTTGAAAACTATGGGATCAGATCATCTCCAAGTTTCCTTTCAGTACTAGCTGTCTACTTTTATGGCTATTTTTCTGTAATCATATTACTTTCTCCATCTTCCCTTTAGTTTCTAATTATCGCTTTATTCTCTTTTATCTTCAGTCTCTTCTCTACTGTCTCCTTTCATCAGACAACATACACATTTGAAATGTGGCTAGTGCAACTGAGGAATTAAATATTTAACTTTAATTTTAATTAATTTACATTCAAATAGCCACGTGGCTAGTCTCTACCGTATTGGACACTGCAGATGTAGACTATATATGTGCCTATAAATTAATAATTTAAAACAATAGAAGAAATTCTGAAGGTCAGTAAACATATGAAAAGATGCTGAAGCAACCAAAAGTCAGGTACCAGTTTTCATTCTTCAGATTGACAAGAAACATAAATATTGGCAGTGTAGGTTTTAGTGTGGGTGGAAGAAAATGAGTTCTCTCTTATACTTTTGGTGGGAGAATAATGATAGGGTCTTTCTGGAATCACTCTGGCAGTGTCTATCACCATTTAAACCATCCATACTCTTTTCTTTACAACTCCAATTTTGGGTATCTGGCTTGTGGGGATACTGGCACAGACCTGGACAAGAAAGTCTATTCCAGCACCATTTGTATTATTGAAAAAAGTGGAAATACTTAAATGCAGGACCACTTGGGCAATGCACTGCACATGTCCAGTAGATGCCTTTCACTTTGTAGTTTCTATGAATGGTGCTCTCTGGGTGATGTTCTTTGGAAACCCTAATACAATGTCAGAATAGTTAAATTAGTTATGGTACATCGCATCCACACTATGAAATATCATACCAGTAAAAAGAATGAAGTAGAGATATATGTCCTAGTGAAGACATATGCCAGGTAGACTGTTAATGAAAAATATCATTTGTAGAGCTACATGTGCAATAAAATCCACCTTATGCTTAACAAAAACAACCTTAAAAACAATCAAGAAAATTAAAATTATATGTGAGGAAATTTAGTATATATTTGAAGAGTATAGGCGTTGAAGCCAGACGGCCCAAGATTGAGTCGTGTCTCTGACACTCGCTAGCTCTCTGTCCTTGGAAAATTTACTAAGCCCATCTATGCATCAGTTTCCTCATCTGTAAAATGGGGATAACAGTAGTGTTTATCTCATAGGGTTGTTATGAGGATTAAATCAATTAATATATGAAAAACCGTTAGAACAGTACATGACATAGTAAGCAATATTGTTATTATTAGCATAATAGTACTACATACTTATATGTACCCACCTGAATATCCATATAAATATAGAGAGAAATATCCAGAAGAATACATACCAAATTGTTAACATTTCCCTCGCCACAGAAAATTCTACTAGGCAGCACTGTTCTAGATCTTAATCTTTGGTTTTATACTCTACATATACTTTTCCAAGTCTGTTACTTGCATTTTACGACTATTTTGTTATATAAATATTTAAAATTTTATGTAGTCTAACATGTTAATTTTTTCCTTATTTGTGCTTGCTAAGAAAAGCTGTCTTACACCATGATCATAAAAATATTATTTTAAGTTTAGTTTATCTCTTTAAACCATCTGAAATTTAGCTTTGTGAAAGGTATAAAGTAGGGATCCAACACTATAATTTTTTTGTAAATATATAGATCTACATTTTTTTATAAAAGAGAATTTTTCTTTAAAAAATTGAGATGATGAGGTTACACTGGGAGTTTAATTCTGCACATTAGCCTTTGGCTGTAGCTCAGAGGCAAATGCCCCATTTAATGGGGGCCCATGGCCACTAGTTCTCATGGTCCCTTTTGCTCCCTGTCACCTCAGCGTGCCAGAGGGTGATTTAACTATGAGTGCCCATTTGTTTCTCTTATAGGAGAGAACTGCTTCTTAGTCTCATGTTTCTATTAAAACTGAGAATACCAAAATAGACCAAAAAACATGCATGCCTGGTCCTTCCTAAACCAAGCCTACTTTTCTCATTTAGATTGCTGCATGGCTCTTGAAAGCATCTGAATTTGTGATCCACTGATTTGTGTATCTGTGATCTGTGTTCATGTGCCTAGATTACATCCTTAAATTAACACGATGTTATAGGATATTTTCTATACTCTGGAATAATTGATGTAATTGCTCTGTAAATATAATCTATTAAAAAATTTTTTTCAACCCACTTAAAAATCACATGCTTAAAGTCCCATTTAAAGAATAGTATCAGTGTTCATTGATAGCTTGCTACCTACCCGATCCTCACGATAATCTAGTGAGTAGCTGTAAATTAAGAAGCTGAATCACAGAGAGGTGGAATAATTTGGCACAGCTAGTAGGGTGGAGTCAGGATTTGAATCCTGGTACTGATACCCCAGAGCATAGCCCAAACTCCAGAGTGTTATTTCATTTTTAAGGAAGGCAAATAAGGAAAAGAAAAAATTTTGAGTAAGGATAAATAATTTTCCTAGGTTTAATAATGACCGTTTTCCTAGATTTTCATCAGTTTTCTATATTTTCCAATTTTTTGGTTGAAATTGTTATGTGTGTTCTCTTAAGATGTTTGCTAGCTCCTCAACATCTATATTTATGTCTCCTATATTGTTTATAACATTGTTCATAGTAATCCATTCTTTATTCCCTATAATCCTACTGGCCCCAAATCTTTCTACTTTATCAATCTTTACAAAGGACACATTTAAAATTTTTATTAATATGATGTACTTTTAAAATATTTTTTATTTCATCATTTAAAAAATCTTCAGTAATTCCTAATCACATTTCTTTTGTGTTATTTTGCTGCTTCTTTAAGATTTTTTTTAACTGAGATGTAATTGACATATTATTGAATAGTTTCAGGCGTACAACATAATGATTCAATATTTGTGTATATTGTGAAATGATCACCACAGTAGTCTACTTCATAGTTAACATTGGTCCCCATAGATAAGGTTTTTTTCTTTTGATGAGGACTTTAAAGATCTCTTCCCTTAGCAGCTTTCAACTATGCAATACGGTATTATTAACCATAGTCACCATGCTGTACATTATGTCCTCATGATTTGTTTATTTTGTAACTGGAAGTTTGTACTTTTTGACCCCCTTCACCCATTTTGCCTACCCCCACCCCCTACCTCTGGCAACCCCCAATCTGTTCTCTGTATCTATGAGCTTGGTTTTGTTTGTTTTTTTTGTTTTAGATTTCACATATAAATGAGATCATATGATATTTGTCTTTCTCTATCTGACTTATTTCACTTCATATGCCCTCATGGTCCATCCATGTAGTCGTAAATGGCAAGATTTCATTTTTTATGACTGAATAGTATTCCACTGTGTGTAAGTATGTGTGTGTGTGTATATATATACCACATCACTTCTTCATTCATTCATTCATCAGTGGACACTTAGGTTGTTTCTATATCTTGGCTGTTGTAAATAATGCTGCAATGAATACAGGGATGCATATATATTTTCAAATTAGTGTTTTTGTTTTCTTCAAGTAAATACCCAGATGTGAAATCACTGGATCATATAGTAGTTCTATTTTTAACTTCTTGAGGAACCCCCATACTGCTTTCCATAGTGGCTGCACCAATTTACATTCCCACCAGTGGTGCACAAGGGTTCCCTTTTTCCACATCCTCGCCAACACTTGTTATTTCTTGTCGTTAAGACTCTTGAGTGAAAGTATGGGTCATTTATTTTCAGTCTACTTTTCCTCTTATAAGGAGTTTCACGGCTTTGCATTTCCTTATGAACACCACTTCAGCTTATATGTTTTATCATGAAAGTTTCTGACTCATTTGTACATTTAATTTTCTGTACTTCTTTAAAATAACATTATATCAAGAGGTATTCTAAGTTTCCAAATGGATAGATTATTTTTTATTCTTCTTTGTTTTTGGCCTCTGTGGTAGAAAAAATGCCACAGATTCACCCAACCCTATTTCATCTCTCCTCTTTCCTGAGCGAATGGGAGCCTGTGCTCCCCGGGACCACATGACTAATTCTGGCCAAAGAAATGTGAGCAGAAGTGACATGTGACACATCCAGGCTGACGTGATGAAAAGCCCTATTTCACTGCATAGTTCTTGGTCTTCTTGTCCTCTTGAGTGGTAAAGGTAGAGGCCTTTGTTGAGATGGCAGAATCACAGGATGAAAGAATCTTTACCGGTGAGAAGGAGAAACAACCTAGAATGAATTTTGTGTAAGAAATAAACTTTTGTTGTTTAGGGCCACTGAGATTTTGGGATTTCTACCTCAGCATAGACCTGGCCTAACCTCATGAGTACAAACTATTATTATTGTTTCTGTCAACAGCCTCATAATTGTTAGTATTTCCTCCTATTAGTTAACTTGCATGTGGTAGCAACACAGTCAAACAAAATATTCAGTATTGGGGAAACCCAACAGGAACTTCTCAGTACCATCAATTTACTGAAGTGGCTGTATTTGTGTCTTAGCCCTCTGTGTGCAAATATGGTGTCCCCCATTCATTCATTCAGTCACATTTCCCAAGCCCCCTATCGGTATAACATTTTGTGCTGAGGTCTCTCGATACCTTCCATGAATAAGAATGTACAATGGAAGAAAATGACAAGTGTTCCTGAAAGTTTTAAATAAGAACAAGTAGGGATGGCTCCAAGCAGATGCTCTTTCCAATATCTAGGGCCTTTGGTTCCCAAAATTGCTTCATCACTCATCTCCCTCCCTTCCCCCATGATCATGGCTCATTATTGAATTTTCCTTATTTTGATCATTTCCATAATTAGCTCGTGTTTTGTGGGTTTTGTTTTTAGATAGCAGCCCGACTGCCACTTCTGATTCATGCGGTTTTCACACATGCTATTGTTTGCAGATACGTTTTGGCCAGGACCTCATCTTATGAGCCATTTGTTAGTTCTGATTGAGTAGGTCACTTGTGGGCTCAATTAACCACTTGCCCTTCATCTGATGGTGCAAGTGGCCAATTGCACCTACAATTAGCTAATTAAGGGTTCGGTCATTTCCATAGGCAATTTTGCCTTTATCTAATTGTGGGGCTGCACCAGATTCCTTTCATCATTTGAGCATAGACCAGCCAGTGTAGGCAGAAGACGATGCCTCTTGATGAAGGTAAAGTAGCAACAAAGGAAATTAAAAATTTTTTTGTTTTGTTTTTAATTTTGTACTATGGTTTTAAAAAAAATTTTTATTATGGTAAAATACACATAACATAAAATTTATCACCTGAACTATTTTTAAGTGTACAATTCAGTTGTAATAAATATATTCATAGTGTTGTGCAAACATCACCACCAGCTAGCTCCATAAAACTTCCTCTTGTAAAACTGAAACTTTCCCCCATTAAACAATAGCTCAGTAGTTTCCATTCCCCTTTCCCCCAGCCCCTGGCAACCACCATTCTACTTTCTGTCCCTATGATTCTGACCCTTCTAAGTATCTCATATAAGTGGAATCATACAGTATTTATCTTTTTGTGACTGGCTTAGGCAATTTTGAAATTTTATTCTTTAATGTGGTTGTCCAAGGTAGGCAAAATCCACAGATTAGAAGCCTAGAATTTTTTCTGTTTAGATTAGAAAGATCTTTATGTGAATGTTTTAAAAATATTTTGCTTAGTGGGTATTTATTAGTCTGAATCAACGTGTTTAACAACACAAGCTTCGCCAATTCCTGGATTGTGTGTGTGTGCACATTCACATGGTGAGGGTTTATGTACATGAACTCATTCCAAGAATTTGGAGTCCTGACCTGAAAGAGCTGAAGGTACAGCAGAACCTCAATCAGGCTCTCTACAGAGAAATTGTAGGAAAAAGAGGGCTCTGAACTCAAGAGGAGAAGGGGGAATTTATCACTTCTATCTTTTTGATAAATGCTTTACAAATGACTTTTAGCGGGTTGCATTGTTCATGCAAGAACCAGGAAGCAGAACTGGGAGGTACTTTTTTTTTTCTTCTTCTTCTTTTTTACTTAATGCCAGGACAAAAGAACTGCAAGCATCTCAGAACCCCTCCTCTCTCTGTAATACAAATTGAAAACAGTTGAGTTCTTCCCTTCTAGAAAATGACCAGGACATAGGCAACAATCACAGAAAGCACTTATTGTCCAGATTTCTCATCGTATATAATCTGTTGGAATCATAGCCACCCAGTCAATTTCTGTGGCCCATCTGTCAGGACATTGAAATTGCTTTATTATACAGAACCCGCTCACAGATTCTGTGGATTCAGTGAGAAATATTTACCGAGTGTCATCTGAGCTCTCAGAGGTTCCATAAAACACTTAATTAACATACAAAATCCACTTCAGCTAAGCCTGTACCTACTTCCTGAATATCAGTTACTGATTTGATTACTCCTGAGGCTCAGGTTGGTAAGGGGAGAAATCGTGGAAGCTACTAGAGAGCAAGCGAGAGGCAAAGCAAGGTGGGCAGCCTCTGACAGCTGCTGTTTTCTCCCCGGGGTGTTAGAGCTGGTGACATGTTCCACCAAAGAATCACAGAAAAAAGGTCTGTGGCACTTCTTTTGTTTGTTTCTTCATCTTTTTGTTTTGTTAATAATAAGCAGGAACTCTGCCTTGCCTTGATGATCAGTTGTTTGTGTCATCATATCTGACTTGCCTTATCTCTACCACTTAAAAGCTGTGTTACCTTCAACAGGTTACCTAATCTCTCTGGGCCCTCCTTTTAAATTTTTAAAATTTTTTAAAATTTTTATTTATTTATTTATTTATTTATTTTTGGCTGTGTTAGGTCTTTGTTGCTGCACGCGAGCTTTCTCTAGTTGCAGCGAGCGGGGGCTGCTCTTCGTTGCGGTGCGCGGGCTTCTCATTGCAGTGGCTTCTCTTGTTGCGGAGCATGGGCTCTAGACACGTGGGCTTCAGTAGTTGTGGCATTCGGTCTCAGTAGTTGTGGCTCGTGGGCTCTAGAGCTCAGGTTCAGTAGTTGTGGCACACGGGCTTAGTTGCTCCATGGCATGTGGGATCTTCCTGAATCAGGACTCAAACCCATGTCCCCTGCATTGGCAAGCAGATTCTTAACCACTGCACCACCAGGGAAGCCAGGTCCTTGTTTTAAAAAGATGATAAAATCTCCCTCATGGAGTTACTGTGATGATTAAATGAGATAATATGTGATTAGATGGAGTTTCTTCCAGCATTGTCAGGCCACGGAGGGCTAGAGACTAGCCCCTTAAGATCAAGGATTATTGCTCAGCATGTAACAAAGTAATTTGCATAGAGTAGGTGCTGGAAACATAATTGTTGATTGATATTAATGGGGTTGTATCAGCAATAGTAATTATGGTTCTATAGCTTTGGGCCTTTTCTGTGCACATGACCTCATCTCTGTGTAATTACTTTTCAAGGGTTTATGGCAATTTCCACGTGTATCTCCTCCCTGGTGTCATATTTGCTTCCCTGTCTCCAGCAGGGCATTTGCTCAGTGCTACTAGCAATAAGCCAAGAACTCCTAACACTGAATAGGTCCTGGAGCCTGTGAGATATTTTAGGACAAGGTAGAGAAGAAGGCCCCTGTCCCAGCTCTGTGTCACATTCCATTCCAGGGGTCCCTGTGCAGGGCTGCGTGAGACGTGATGTTTCACAGACTTTTATGAAGGCAGTTCATTAGGTGTTTCCTTCAGTCTCTTTGTTCCATGGGACTCAGATATGATGAACCCTGTGTGGGCTGTGCTTGGAAATGACTCTAGAAGCCATCACACCAGTCTCAGAATGATGGTACCCATCGGGCAGCTCCTCCTTCCCTGAGTTCTCTCGCTCAAACCCTGGTGCAAAAAGGCATGTGGCTGGCCGGCCTCATACTCATCAGACACATCTGGGCATGTCTGAATATCCACATTTAGGCTCAGGCTGAGACCATGTTATCTATCATCTATCTATCTATCTGTCTATCCAACTATCTATCTATCTATCTATCTATCTATCTATCACCTATCTATCTATCTATCTATCTATCTATCTAAAGCTCCCAAAGTGTTTGGTGCACAGTGGAAAGGTTAAAATGTAGATCTTTCCTTGTCCTGGAAACCACATCATACACTGAGATCATGGATTGTTTTTCAGATTTTCAAATCATTTCTTTCTCTCAGATATAGGGGAATTCTCAAACTAAAGTGTTTTGGATCGTGATGAAAGGGTCAATTTTTCATGCTCCATTACTCTACTTCCTAGTTCTATGAAGGCCTAGGACGAGCTTGGACTTAAGAGTGTATTGTTTAAAAACATTTCTTCCTGAAGACACAATTGGTCTTCAATAGTTTCCCTGATGTCATTTGATGTCTCAAATAAGATGACCATAGTCACAGTTTCACGCAGTTTAGGCTAAGTTTGGCTGAAGTAATGCTTGACGCCTTGGCGGCTGACAGCAGAAAAGGCTGTTTCTTGCAGGCTTGTCCGTCGTGGGTTGGCTTTGACTCCACATCCTCATCATGCCCAGATGCAGGATGATGGAGTAGGGCCCACCAAGTATAGAGATCCGTCCTGTCATTGATCAAAAGCCATCCAGTTTTTTTAAGCAGGAGAATAACATTGTGAAGTCTGAGCTTGAAGTGATCACTCTGATGCCAGGATGCAAAGAGTATGAATGGAAGAGGAAGAAACTGGTTGCAGTGGAACCAATTACAAGGCATGTGCCAAGGGTGACGGACAGGATACGTGAGAAAAGTACCTACTGAAAGTTGTTTCCAGCGTGATGGAACCACTGGGCTCAGAGAGGAGAGAACTTGCACCCTTACTTCCAGACAGCCTATTAAAAAGAGAGAAAAGGCCGGCCAGATCAGTGACCAGTTGCCGTAGTGACGGGCTGGCTCCTGGAATGCACAGTGAATGCAGGGCACGACACAGAAACCCAACAAAGCCTTCTGGCTTGTGGAAAATGACCCGCCACCCCAGAAATACCTTCGGGTTCTTGGAGAGAGCACATTATTGCCAGCCTGGGGCCTGTAGCAGGGCTTTAGAATCTTAGCAAATTAATGTTTGTCTCCTTGCACCTGTCAGTGGCCCAATAGTGTCCTGCTAATCTCCCAGTCTCGTTTGTCCCAGAGCTTGCTCTCCATCGGATGAACAACTGGCAGCTTAGGCAACGATGGTGGAGAGGCACCCTCTTCGAAAGAGGTACAAGGGCCTTATTTTCAGGGAGCTGCCGGGGTCATCGCCTGAGGGGGTATTTTTGGCCAGCCATCTCCCTGAGGTCACTGTTTGTAGATACACCCATTGAAATTGTAAGAGCAAGGCCATGACTTAGGAGGGGGGAGCAGAGGGGACTTCGGTATTTCAATGGGCTCTTTGTAATCTCTCTCTCTCTCTCTCTGTGGTTCACTGAGCAAACTAGCCTTGTCACACTGCCTTGAATATTCTCCTCACAGCCCCGTGGAGAAGAATGAGCGAGCTGTGAGAGATTTATCTCCAGGCTGGACTCTCCTCCAGCTGTGAGTGACACAGTCAAAGAAAGGCTGTCAGTGCAGCCCCTGAGGTGGGGCAAGGGAGAGGTACCCTCTGTCAGGCAGTGCTAGAGGGGAGAGATCCCTCTTGGTTGCCAAAACCTCTCCCCACAAAGAAAAAGAAGGTGGCCTGGCATAGAAGGGGACCTTGAGAGGGGCAGAGCAGAGAGAAAGCATCATCTAAATAATTTACTGTGGTTCTTCCCGTTCCGGGAGCCAGACTGCAGCCGCATCTGTGAGCTTTCAGCTCAGCTCAACGTGTCTCTGGTGAGAAGACTTCTCAGATTTCAGGAGCCCTGCAAGGCTTTGGAATGCTTGCCAGTGAGGAATTTGAACATCAAAAGGTTCAAAGGTGGTTGGAAAATCCAATCCTCAAATTGTCGGAAGCAAAACATGTCTTCTCTGTCCTATTTTTATGGCTTTAATAGTGACGACCTGTGGTTCTAAGAATCCGGGGGAGTCTCTGCATTTACCTAGCAAGTCTTTTCTTCTAAGGATGTCAGTCCTCTGCAACATTATATTAATTTTTACGAGCTGGGGAAGAAGGGCAAGTGGTTATTTTATTTGGAGACACAGAGCAGTTTTAAGTGATATTCATAATGGAACATTGTAAATCTGGGGAGTCAAGGTTCAAATATGGGTCTCTTTGCATTTGACATATTTTTATTTTGGGTCCAGATGAAGTACATTTTTAATAGGCAGGACAACACTTCCTGCCTTCAATCAGAGATAATACCAGAGACAGCAAGTTACATCTCAACTTCAGATAAATATGCCCTCAGTAAAATTTCACCCATTCTGGCTTTAAAACATGTTATGTCCAAGGTCAATTAATTTTCCTTGCAACTTAAAGCCAATCAGTAGGATAAGCTAACATCAAGGATTTTTTCAAAATAAAAATTTATCCTTAATCAGTGTTTTTTTCTATGCTGTTTCTCAAAAAAAAAAATACATGCATTATTCAAAAATTAGAAAGAAAAGAAAGAATGGATTAGCAGTGGGACATGACAATGCACCAAGACATTTAAAATAAGTTATTCCTAAATGGATATGTACCAACTGAAGATGCTTTCCACAGCATCTGTGACCTTGAAATTTAATCTGAGATTCTGCTTCTGAGAAAAATGGCTGAATGAGCAGGTCTTAAACGAATGTATTTCACTCGATAGTTATTTTCTGAGGACACTTTGGGAAGGTATATAAGAAAAATAAGATATAGATCCTGGCCTCAAGAAGATTATAGCCCAGGGGGGCTTTGAGCCTAAAGTAGATGACTGTGTATAGTTTTCTAAGCTTTCTCAGAGCCTCAGTTTGATTATTTATAAAATTAAAATGAAAACGTCTTTCTGGTTTTCCTCACTGACTACTTTGAGAACTGGGAGAGAGAGGAAGTGGAGGGGGTGTGGCTAGGAAGAATTTTGAATAATTGTAAATCATCAAAAGTCTCTCTACAGTCACTGATAATTGTATCCTACTTTTAAAACCTGACGAGTCTTTCTGTGAAGTAGCCAGTGTAGCACCCTTATGAGAAATGACTTTATATTATTCTTTTTCTGTGGTTGCTTAGAAACGATAATAATCTTATTTTCCTTGCCCTCACTCTTTTCTCTTCTCCTCTGTCTGTCGAGGGTCTGATTCAGAACTGCTGTATCTGATGATGTGTCTGTGGTCTGCTCATGTGGCACTTTGGGTGTGACACATTCCCTGTGCAGACTTTGAGCTAGATATTATCATATTCATCATCTCATTTAGTTCTCACAGATACCCTATGAGGTTCACTGCTATTCCTTCATGTATAAGGAAACTGAGTCTCAGAGAAGTTAAGGCATGGTCCCGAGATTACAAGGCTAGTAAAAAGCAGAACTGGGTCTCAAATGGTCTACTTTGGCTTTGATTTTCTTGGGGGTAAGTAGACATAAAAGCATGTTCCAGTCCTGGGTTCTTCCTGTGACTCTCTGAGCTTCTCACCTGTTTTTAATCCCTTGACTATTTTAGCAATCCATGTCTGGTGCCCAGACTCTGACCAAGCTCTGTTCACAAATCTGGGATACCTTGGGATGATGCAAAGTCAGGTGACCTGAGGCTGAGTCACAACTCCATTGCTTACTAAGCTGGGCTCTAATTTCCTTATTTGCAAAATGGTGATAATAACACAGATCTCTTGTGAGAATTCAATAAGACTGTGTATGTTAGAATGCAGTCAGGGCACCTGGCCTGTGGTAGTAGGCACCCAGAAATCTGAATTTGAATCTGAATTCTGATTCCAGTTTCTTTTGGGACCTGCCCAGAACCACTGTGTCCTGTGAACTGAAGGTACTCTAGGGGTGTTTTATGATATATTTGGCAGCACGGAATCCCAGTTTAATCCCAGTTTCCCCAGGACTTCTTATGTAGACAAGCTCCCAGAAGATAACATAGCTTCAAACCAAAGACTTCACTGAAAAATACTTTAGAGTCCATCTAGTTCAGTGGGTTTCTAAATTGTTTTTATTAGTGGATGCCAATTTTTAAAACACATTTGAGAAAGAACATGTTATGCAAAGCTGACAAAAAAAGCTTTTCTGCATGAAGAAATACTGGGGGACGCAAAGCAGGCCAGCTCAGACTTGCATCGCAAACCTTCCCCTCCAAAACCCTGAGGTTTTTCAGAGCAGGTTTTGAAAACCACTGATACTTCTAACAATCTTATTTTGTAAATGAAGAAACTGAGGTCCAGGAAGAGTTACTTACTAGAAAGAATCCATGCATTTTAACATATAAAAACATCACCTGCAACAGCTTGCCTTGGTCTTTCTTATATTCAACTGTATAGCAAGAAAAAAATTGGTGTGTTCTATTTCTCTTTTAAAAGGGATTTAAAATTTTTTTTCTCTCTTCCTCTATCTTTCTTGGAGATTATATAACAGTGACTCTGTTCACCTTGGCTACAGAGGAGGAAAGAGTGGAATATCTGGAAAAAACTTCTGTAATTCTTTTTCAAGACAAAAAGTTACTCAATATGCATCACGAACCTGAAAATTTTTCATGCCCTTTGACTTAGTAACTTCTCTTCTGGAAGTTTCTGTAAACTAATTTTAAATACAAAAAAATGCATGCACAAATTACCAATCACCATATTAATTGTATTAGAATAAACACTGTAAACAACTTATTCAGTAAAAAATAGGTAGAATGGCTGAGCTCAGTAGACTATCATATAGCAATTAAAATGGATTTTATACATGAAATACTTAAGGATAAAATTGACAAAATATGTCCAAGATCTACATACTGAGACCTACAAAACATTTCTGAGATAAATTAAATTAGACAAAGAAAGGAGTGTTATACTATAGTATATATACACTTCTCAGTATCAGAAGATTAAATATTATTATTATGTAAATTCCTCCAAGTTGATCAGTAGATTCAATGAAATCCCAGTCAAAATCCTAGGAGTCTTTTTAAAAAGTAGATTAGTAAGATGATTTTAAATTTACATGGAAATGCATAAAACAGAATAGCCAAAGCAATTCTGAACCTTGATCCCTACATTATATCACATACAAAATTAACTGAAAGTGGATCTAAAATCTGTACCTTAAAATGAAAACTATATAATTTCCAGAAGAAAACATAGGAGAAAAATCTTTACAGTCTTGAAGCAAAGATGTCATAGGATGCAAAATGTACTACCTATAAAAGACAAAAATGATAAATAGGACTTTATCAAGATGGAAAAGTTCTACTCTTTGAAACTCATTATAAAGATTATGAAAAGGCAAGCCACAGATTCAACGAAAACATTCACAATGCATATATGTGACAAAGAACTTATGATATATGAAAAGGTCTTACAAATCAATAATAGGAAGATAAACAACCCAATTTTTTATTTAAAAAAATGTAAAATATTTGATCACACACACACACACAAGATATATAAATGTCCACAAAGCATGTGAAAATATGCTTAACATCATGAGTCATCAAGGAATGTAAATAAAACCACAATAGCATATCACTACACATGCCCCAGAAAGACTAAAATTAAAGGACTGACAATACCAAATGTTGGCTAGAATATGAAGCAGTTAAACTGTCATATGTTGCTGAAGGGAATGCAAAATAGTACTGTCACTTTAAAAAAACAATTTGAGAGTTTCTAAAAAGTTAAATATTCACTTATCACCCAGCAATTCCACTCTTAGTTATTTACCCAAGAAAAATGAAAACGTATGTCCACAAAATAATGTGTACAAGAAGGTTCATAACAGCTTTATTAATGACAGCTACAGACTGGATACAACCCAAATGATTATCAATAGGTGAATGAATAAATAAATGGTTGAATAATTATACAATGGAATACTACCTACCAATAAAAAGTAGCAAACCTGTGATACACACAATGATAAGGATAAATCTTAAAACCCATATGCTGAATGAAAGAGGCCAGACACCAAAGTCAGCCGTGTGCATACTGTATGATTCCATTCATGTGAAACTCTAGAAAAGGCAAAAAAATATACTTATAAAGAAAGCATAGTGGTGGTTATTTGAGGCTAGGAACAGAAAAGATTGCCTATAAGGAAGCAGAGGGTAATTTTGAGGGTCAATTAAATGTTGACTATCTTGACTTGAATGATGGTTGTGTGAGTGTATAAATAGTGATGAGTCATTGAGTATAAGTTACACTTAATAAAGACTTAGTAAAATATTTTCTTATGATTTTAATGTGAAAGATTTTAATCACTTTAAGCAATAGAATCAAGATACAAAAGTTGTGGGCACAGTCTGATTACAGCTTTTAAAATATGCATAGAATAATGAAAATACAACAAAAATCTGTTGAGGGTGGTGCTTATATGACTTTTTTTATACCCAAATATTTTTCACTGAGCTTTCATTTGAAATTTTCACCATTTCACTGATGTCACACAAGGAAAAAAAGTATCTGCTGAATACACATCAAAGACATGAATCTGCAAATATTCAGAACCATTTTTGGTGAAAATAATACCACAATAGTAGCTGCAAAATTAAAGGAAAGAGGAAATAGATTTTTATTCAGCAAAATTGGATTCTGAAAGGCAATTTTTCAAAAAGTATTACTGAGGAAAATGTCTTAGAGTCCTGTATATAAACCAGATGCTAATGGATTGTCATTATAAATGTGTACTCTCGACTCAGTTTGAGAGCTTATGTATTCCAGTCTTGTCTTTGGAAACCCAAATAGCCTAGGGACATCCAAAAGTTAAGGAAAAAGAGCTACCAGTTATAAAATAAGTCACAGGGATGTCATGTACAGCACAGGAAATATAGTCAATAATACTGTAATAACTTTGTATGGTGCATAATCTATGAAAATATCAAATCACTATGTTGTACACCCCAAACTATTATAATAGTGTAAGTCAATATACTTAAATTTTTAAAAAATGAAAAGGAAAAAAAAATATCCCTCTGTATTGCACAGGTAGGATTAAATGAGGAAATTTGTTTTCCCATGAACTTTATATTTCATATTATATCTCATCTCAGGGCAATTTATTCAAATCCTCCCAATCCAAGGACTGTTACTTAATGTCTCCTAGGAACAAGCACTTCAAAGTTTTACAGAAGAGCAATATGAAAACGTTATTATAAAGGGATATATGTATGTGTGTGTGTGTGTGTGTGTGTGTGTGTGTGTGTATTTCCAGTAAAGAATGTAATTTTAAGTAGCCCATTTTAAGTTTTAAAGTTTTTGGTATGTAAAAATCTCAACAGCATAGCAAAGTGTAATCTTTGGGCTATGTAACTTCCTTCAATTCACTCTATTTATATAACTACCTAGGGTTAACATCAGGCATATTTTTTGAAAACGTCTTCTAATTCCAGGTTTGCAATTCAACTGAAAAAAAAAAAAATCAAAGACAACTAAGACCATTTCAGGACTTAAAAAGTTTTCTTTTCTTGAAATAAAAACTACTGCTGAAGATCTCTCCTCCCCTATCTTATCAGCTCAACTACCTAGTGTGATTTGAATCACCCAAACCTCAGTTTTTAAAAAAACGGGGGGAGAGAGAGAAGAAAAACCTTTGGTAAAGTGGGTTCCTTTGATCCTTTTCTGCTACTTATGAAAACTCACACTGTATGTTTAACACATTCCCAACAAGGCAGGATAATGAAGCACATGGGACATCAAGACTTAATTCCATGTCTGTTTCTTTCTTTAAAAAAAAAAAAAAAAAAAACGTGTGCTATGGGCCGAGGGAAGAATAGAGTAACCAGCTAGGAGTGAGCAGTAAGAAGCAGCTGTGATTGCCGAGTTGGGAGATATCATTAAAAAGCAAACTGGGGAGCACCAGTTTAGGATCTGAGGAGATTATTGATTCAGATCCATTAAGGCATTCTTCAAAGGACTTCCTAAAAAGTTGTATTGTCTGAGGAGTTTGGGGCGAGTGTGAGTGCGTGTGTGTGTTTGTGTGTGTGTTGCACAAGGGGGGAGATGAGTGGTTGGGAGGACTGTGTCTACGTGAGGTACAGGGTGGTGAGTTGTGTGCATGGATTGTGATCGCTTTGAGAGTCGGCCTGAGTAAATATAGGTAATGGCATCACAGGTTTTCTGGGTACTGACTTAGGTTTCTGGTTCCCTGGTAATTCAGCCTCATGGCTATAACCAAGGTCCTCCATGAGTTGGCCTTTCCTCTCCTTCTTTACCAACTCCTTCCCCCTCCCCGGGCCTGCAGTGATGAGCATTTGCTGTCAAATCAGACTGCCTGGGCTCAAATACATGCTCACTCACCAGCCAAGTGACACTGGGTACCTTAGTTAACCTCATCGAGCCTCAGTTTCCTCATCAATAAAACAGAAATAATAAGATCTACATCAGAGAGTTGTGGATTAAATTAGATCAGTGCTCAGTATAGGTCAGCTGTGTTAACTCTCAGACATTTTAATTCAGTAAATATTTTTTGAAAGCTTTCTGCACACTAGGTATATACTGTTCTCCTTCCAAACTGAACAGGAGGCATATGTATTAGTTTAGTAGGGCTGCTGTAACAAAATACCATAGACTGGGTAGTTTAAACAACAGAAATTTATTTTCTCACAGTTCTAGAGGCTGGAAATCCAAGATCAAGGTGCCAGCAGGGTTGGCTGGTTGCTTTCTCCTGAGGCCTCTCTCCTTGACTTGCAGACGGCCGCCTTGTCACCATGCCTTCACATGGCCTTTTCCCTGTGCCGAGTTTCCCTGGCATCTCTTTCTCTTCTATAAGGGCACAAGTCACATTGAACTAGGCCCCTACCCTATGGTCTAATTTTAACTTAATTACTTCTTTAAAGATCTTATTTCCAGATACAATTACATTCTGAGGTACTGGGAGGTTAGGACTTTCACACAGGAATTTGGGGGGAAAAAATTCAGCTTAGGTACTAAGTCAAACTCTGCTTTTTCAAACAAAGAGTAGTAGGACCTGGGATACCTTCTTCTTCTACTTTTCCACTTGGTGATCTCTCTCATATTCAGCCCAGTTTAAATATCTTTTCCTCTGCAGAACTGTTGAACGCATCTACACAGCTAGTCACAATTCCTTAGATATAAGCTGTTATAACAAGTAGTATACTATATCCACCCCCTCTAATACATACACAGATATACACACGCATACAATATGTGTGTATATATATATATGTGTGTGTCCATATATACGTGTATATTTGGATACATGTATACATATATACATGAGAGAGCAAGAGAGCGAGAAATGGGTTTTTAATGGTCCATGTCCCGTGTCACAATGGAAGCTCCATGGGGAAAAGGGCTATTTTGATCACCACTGCATCCTCAGAGCCTAGAATGGTGCCTTGACATGGTAAGTGCTGACTATCATATTCTTATCAGATCAAAGGTCTGAAAATTCCCTCCTAATACCAGCTCCTAAGAGCAGGGAATATGTCTGCTTTCTCTTCCTACTCTCCATAACTTTCTCAATAAATTTGTTGAGCAAAATAATGAAGGATTTCACAGGCTGACTTCCAATTTTTTGAAATTATTTGAGTGGACTCTAATTGGAGAAGTAAACATGCTTGTTTTGATCCAGAGGAAGGACATACATATATCTTATGTCTTTTGATTATAAAGACATAATTAAAGAGAAGAAAGGCTTCTAAGTAAAAACAGTGAACAGAGTTTGGGACCAATTGCTAACAGTGTATTCTCTCTTTGAGATTTTCTTTCTGCACACAAACTTGGTTTGATGGTTTTGACTGACTTGACCATGCCTTGAGGCAAAGAAATATGATCACTATGTACCTAGGGGTGGATTAAGACAAAATAAAGAGCCATCACAGGGCTCTATCCAATTCTGGCTCTCCACAACTCCCTCTGGGTAAATCCTATAGCTTACACCTGTCCAAGGCAGCAGAAACCTAGACTGTCACATCTGTCAATGGCTGCCCTAATAATTAAAGCCATCTGTGCCCAGCGTCCCAACACTTCTCTGATTCAATACGCAGCTCCACAATTTTGCCAATGAGAAATAATTCCATAATCATTATGCTTAAATAATTTTTTTCAATGAAAGAAAAAAAACTATAAAGGTAAATTCTCTTTGATCCCACTTGACCCCATCAACAAAAGGTCCCATTAAATACAGCAGCTGAGATGTTAGGGAAGTCTTCAAGGTGGAGATGCTAAATCTTCAAATCGAGTGAGAGGTCAGTGCCTATATTGGCCTGAATTGTTGTGTTCAGCACAGGGAATCCAACCTACCTGCTCTCTTTGTGCATCTAGTGATGAATGTGTTGACTGACTGGAATGCAGCCAAATGCTATTTCATGTTGAGTCTTCTCCTCGGGGTATTATGAGGCCTCGAAGGGCAATGCGAGACAGAACAATGCACGGTTAAGAGCTCAGGCTCCCAAGTCAAACACAACCAAGTGGGAGTCCAAGTCTTGTCACTCGCTTGACCTTGGGCAAATTACTTGGCCTCACTACATCTGTTTCTTAATCTGTGAAATGGAAATGAAAACAATAATATCGACTTTGTTAGTTATGGGAAAGATTGCCTGAGAAAATGCATGTTAAGCACTTAGACTACTTGGCACATGGTCGGCATGCAATAAATGTTAGTTACTGCAGTTTTTGTTATTGTGGTTGTTATGACTCCCAGGTCACACAGTACCCTGGCTTTCCATAGACTTAGAAAGGACAACTTGAAATGGGCTTGCAATCCTACTTCATATTTGATAGGAATGCTATATTCTTCAGTTGGACTTGTTGACTGATAAAGTCTCTGCGATGAGGTGATTGATACAAGTAGTTCAGAACTACCTCTGCCTTTGATTAATCAATTAGGAAACAAACTTTATAAGATACTTTGTATCTGCCAGATGCTATGGTAGGCATTTTCTCTCCAGCTATTTAATCTTCAAGAGAACCCTGTGAGGTCTCTCCTCTTCCATAGGTTAGCCCACTGGCTTTCCAGTGGTCACATACGTAATACTGTCAAAGCTGCAACTGAATTGTGGTCATATGTTCTTTGACCAGAATCCCTTTGGTTAACCTTTCTTGACCTATTTTGTAATAATCCAATTCAATCCCTTTGGTGTGAGTGGGCTTGAATCCATTTTTCTGGGCCTAAAGGGATGGTAATAAAGACCCAGGGTTGACCAATCCCACTAGCTACAGAGATTATTATGGTATGGAAGATTTATTCCTCAGGGACCCACACTGAGGGAAAGAGGATCTCTTTTCTTCTTGAGGTTGCAAGAAAGTATATTCATGGAAACTTGGAGAACTTGAAAGTTATATATATGACCACTTGCCTAGAGTATACTGAAAAATAAAGACAACACAGAGAAGAGGAGAGAGAGGGAGAGAGCAAGAGAGGAGGATGGGGAGGAGGTGGGGGGAGGGAGAGACAGAGAGAGAGAGATCTAATAACATCTTTTGAACCCCTGGATGCAAATATGCCTGCAACTAGTTATGTAAGGCAATAAATTCTCATCGTCTTAGGCTTGTTTGAGTTGGGATCCTGCTAATACGGTTCTAGCTAACAATTGATTCTGTGGAACTCCATGCTGCTGTATCGCACTGCGTAAGAATATTATGTCTGAACAAAGGATTTTTCCTTTCTGTGCAAATGGCTTTTCTACACACCAGCCTTATTTGGGACCAGTAATATTGTTCTCTTAAATAGGTTGTTTTAACTCCTATATTTAAATGCATATATGTCCATAAAATGTCTGTATATTTTAAAAGCTTGTTTAATTTATCACTTTCTTAGATTTCAAATTTATTTAGCAGTGAAGCAGCTTTATAATTTGTAAAAAAACCCGATAGCTTTATAGTTTGTTTTAAAAAAAAAGTAACATATAACATTGGCATTGAGATAGCTCTCATATGGTGAGAAAAGTATTAACTTTGGTATCCAAAGACATATATTGAGCTGTCAGCTCTGTGACTCTGTAGTTGTGTGAACTTGGGCAAATTGCCTAGTTTCTTGGAAGCTCAATTTCCTTATCTATCAATGGAGATAATAATACCTATTTCATAGGGTTAATATAAGAATTAAATGAGATCATGCTTGCGAAACTGGGCAAGAACATTTTTTCTGAACATGTTTAGCTTGGTATCTTGTGCCATAACCTGAGGTTTTATGAGTATCACTGAATAACGATGATCATTTTTCTCTTTGGAAAACTTTTTTTTTTTTTTAATTATAGGGATGTATAAAGAAGAAAAAATAATCAACCATACTCCTTCCTCATTCCCCCCAAAATAAATCACTGTCAACATTTTCAGAATATTTTCACCTTATCTTTCTTCAATATATGTACATATTTATTTTTAAATTTATACAAGCAATAAATATACCAGTTATAACTTAAATTACAGATTAAACCATAGTCCCCAGATAACTCACATCTCCATACGGATGTCTTCCCATCAATACTAAGAGCATAGTGTATGATCAATTTGTCTGATGAAATAGTTTCTCTTTGTATTTCCCATACATATCTATATATTGGGAGAAATATGAAATATTGGGTTCTGGGTTTTGTTTGTGAGTGTTCCTTGTTGATATGTGTAATCTACTTTATTCTTTGAACATTTTGTAGGAATTCTTTGCGTTTATGGAATTGTATTCATCCTTTCCTCTGTGGTTAAATACTTAAACATTTTTTTCATATTATATACAATACTGCATCAGATATTTTATGTGTGTATATATGTTTTTATCCAGGACAGATATATAGAAAGAAATTGCTGGGGCCTAGGGTGAGTAATTTAATATATACATCATTTTGCCCTTCAGATTGATTGTACTAATTTCAAGGTCCTGAGCAGCTGTGTTTAATTTAACTCTCCGTTCCCCCACACCCATCCCTTGCTTGTCTATACTTGATACTATCAAACTTTTAAATCTTTGTCAAACTGGTAGCAGAATAGTAGTTCATTGTTATTTTAATTTACATTTTCTGATTAATAATGAGGCAGAGCCATTTTTCATAGGGCAGTTCTGATTTCATCTTCTGTGATTACCTGTTCACATCCTTTAAGTCATATTTTCATTGACTTCTGACTTTTTAAATAGATATCTAAGAATTATTTGAAAGCTTCAGGTACTTATCTCTGGTCTGTTCTGTATCTCAGTATTTTACAACTGTGACTATTTTCTCTCAGATTATCTCTTCTCTTTGTCCTTAGTTAGTGTTCAAATTTCTATTTTTTTCCCCTTTCTATTTTTGCTACATAACTGATTTTAAGAAAATCTTCCCAACTCTAGGGTCTTATTATTGTCCTTTATTATCTTGGCACAAAATTAGTTTTATTTTCCCAAATCTGGGTCTTTAACTCAACTTGAATTTATTTCTGCCTATGAATAAGACAATTTTGGGGAATTCTCAATCTATACCATTGATCTATATGCCTATTCTTGAAAGAATACCACACTGTTTTAAGTACTGTGGCTCTGTTGTATGCCTCGATTTCTAGAATGACAGAATGATAAAAATGCCTCATATCGTATTTGTAATTTCTTTATGAGGCGTAAAGAAAAGAGACTTCTAATTAATGAGCTCAGCTCTGTGCTAAGCACAGTGCAGGGGAGGGGGGCTTTTCATATTTGATCTCATTTTATCCTCTTGTCAGCCATGTGAAGGAAGTGGTACTGGCTGACTCTTACCGATGGGAAAACATAAGCTCAGTGGAGATACCTCACTCTCTCAGGGTCACATAGCTTGTAAGCAGTGGAGCGAATATTTGAGTTCATGTCTGTTTGACTCTAAAGTTCAGTTCTTTCCCTGACATCTCCCACATTCCCAGGTCCAGACCATCCTTGAAGAAAACAGTAATATCTGCTGATTCCTTTCATTTTTTAAAGTTGTATTATTCTGCAGATAAGATCCTTAATATTGCAGGAAGCTGAAAGCTGAGTCTGTACTTTAATCAGCTATGTTTAAGTTATGTGGAGGACAAGAAAGATAAGGAGAAGCAGAGTCCTTGGTGAAGTTGATCAACTATTTCTTATTTTAAGGAATAATGCAACCCTGATCCCACCCCCACCTCTTAGCCTCAAGTTTCCTCATTCCTGCTAATTAGTTCCAAATGTTCTTCAGTTTTCTGCTATCTTCTCCTCCTCTAGACAGAAACCTAATGCCAGCAATGGGCACCAAGCCTTCCCTTTGGCCTTTGCTCTTTATGGCGAGGTCACTGCCTTCAGCAATTTGTAAATCATGGACAATTTCAGCTGTCACACACTCTTGGATTTGACTGTGACCCCTCTCCGGAATCTGAAGTCTCTTGCACCAATCTGCCATTTTCCCACATGGGCCCCCTTCCTGGTGTTGCAGTGGAGAGGAATTCAAAAAAGACTCTGGACTGGTGCTACAGAGGCTCCTGGCTACAGATTTCCCACTTGGGCTTTGAAATAGTTCGTTTTTACCTGAGAAGCAGGTAGTTAAATTTATCTGGTTGTTCACTTTGCCATGGAATAGGAGAAGTCTAGACTTCCCCCTGTCTCTTTGAAAGAAGAATGAAGACCTGTCTCTGTTGATTTATGATCTTGGAAAGAGGAGAAGGGCACAAGATAAAAAGAAAGATGAGGAATGCTATGATAAAGTGGGTAACACCTGAGGAATCTCTCCCGCCCTGGGGACAAGAGAGATCTTACAGACTACTGAAGACAGGCAGGGTGTGTTGTGTGTGTGTGTGTGTGTGTGTGTGTGTGTGTGTGTGTGTGTGTGTGTGTGTTTTCCCCAACTCTTATAATGTGAAGCTACATCTACTCTTACTTTTCCATGCTGAGGACTTTGATGTCCCACCAGATTTGCCTGAGCTGGTAGCTAGGTATTAAGGAGGGATTTCTGAACATGGAGAAGCTTTTTCTTCAGACTGAATGGCTCAGTTCCATGTTCCTGTAGCGTAAGTGAGGAAGGCTGATGAGTAAGAACATGTTCTTGTGTTGTTAGGTAACGAGTGAATAATTGAAATTATTACATATGAAGAACCAAACACTTCACAGGAAAAGAAGTTTATCATTCAGACTTGACCTAACTTTGCCCTGGCCAGTTCCTTTTTGCTATTTGACTTATATCTTGAGTCATCCTTTTGCAACTGAATTCTATGGAACATGCATGGAGGGAGAGCACGGGGCCACAGAGATGATAACGGGAAGGAGGGAGGTGGGGAAGTGAGGAGAGCAGAATTACAAGAGAGACCACATGCCCTTACTTGTCTACCTGATTTTGGAGAACAACCAACCATTAAATGCAGTGGTCACACTGTCATATTGCTGAATTCAAGAGATTGTGATCACATCACTGAGCAGACTATTTTCTTCCTCTCAGAACACTTTCGAGTCTAACCTTAAGAAAGGTTAGGGACACGCCATATAGCAGTGTCTCTGAAACACTGATTGTGTAGCTGAGAGTTGCAAGAATGAGAGTTGGCTCAACTGCATTCTAATTGCAGCTCTGCCCCTTCCTATGTTATCTTGGGTGGGTCTTCCCTATTTTGGACAGTGGGTTTCTGATAATTAAAATGATGGGTTAAAATAGGTAAGTTCTCATGTCCCTTTAAGATGAAAAGGAACATAGGGATCTTAACAAATACCTTGTAGCTGCAAAGTATCGTATTTCCTTGTGCCAGGGAGTCATAGATGAGCGATTGTTGCTAAGCATGAGGTAATGCAAACACAAAAGCCATCCAGGGCTCATATTAGATTAGTCCTCCTAGTCATTGATCCTTGTTCAAATTCAAGAAGAAAGTGTGGGACCAGCATCAAATTCTCTGTGGTCAGAGCCTCTGTTTATGGTCTCCATTAGCCAGTTGAAGAAAATCCCTTCCTTACCCCTGCCTTAATTGGTTTCTGGGCACTATAGTCCCCCAGTGCCATTGTTATCTTGTTCAATATGAGCTCAGGTGCAGTTTTCTGTGTATGCTTGGAGCTAACTAGACAGCTCTAGTTACCAGGAGCAACTTCTGTAGGAAACATTCCCCAAATATGTTCAAAGAAAAGGACTGGAATTCTGAGAAACTTATCTTCCTTGAGGTGTGCTTGGGAATTACATCTTTAAAAAAAAAAGAAAAAAAAAAAAAAACCTTTGTGGAAGTGAAAATTAATTATCTATAATCCCAGGGGTTTTCTTCCCAGTAGTAATCAAATAAGCTCATATCAAACTAACTCTTCTGCAGATAACAACTGTAAACTTCAAAATAAAATATGAAAAATAAAAATCTAAAGGCTTAAGAGTGAGCAGACACAGGCACATTTTGAAGGAAAGTCCGTATTTGGAAAAAGGGAATAGCACTTGGTGATTTTTCTCCCACATGTGTTTGTGTGTGTGTGTCTATTTGTGTGTGTGATTTTTTTTTTAAGAATACATTTTTATTTTTTATTTATTTATTTATTTTGAATTTTATTTTATTTATTTTTTTAAACAGCAGGTTCTTATTAGTTATCCATTTTATACATATTAGTGTGTATATGTCAATCCCAATCTCCCAATTCATCACACAACCACCTGTGTGTGTGATTTTTAGCCAGAAGGCAGGCCCTAGTCTGTACCATTCAGGTTCGCTAAAACACAGATATAAAATCTGGAATTGATCTTTCCTAGAGAAGCAGTAAACAGAGTTCAGGGCAACCATGGGTGCTAGGAAGTGAGGGGTAGGGTGGGTATTGGAAAGGAGAGAACCAGAGAGGGAAGCCCTGCATATTGTGCATAACTCTATCCAGATATCTGGTTGACCCTCGAACCATGCATATACAAAACAGATTACAAGCAGAATAGTTAAAGCTTAATAACTGAATTGAGATTTGAGTTACTATCCAAGAGACAGAGTTTGCATTTTGAGGCCAAGTTAATTGCCTACTTAAGGAAGTCAATAGTCTTTAAAGGAATATAAAAGAATCCAAAGTCTCTACAATATAACATCAGATTATCCATGATATAATGCAAAATTCGTTAGTATGTGAAGAAAGAGTAGAGAAAATAGAGATGACAGTAAAAATATAAAAACAAGTTCATCTCCACCGGCATTAAAAAAAAAAAAGCCCAAATGAATAATTAATTAATTTTAACTCATCAACTTAGCAAAGGTTTTAAAAATATTCTATGTTAACAAGGGATAGAATATTTGGACCCTCATCTGAGGCTGTTTGAAGTATTAATAAATTTCTTAAAAATCAATCAGGCTAGATATATATGCCTAAAACAGTTTATATCCTTTGACCCAGCAATTCCACTTGTAAAAATGTATTCCAAAGAATTACCAGCTGTGCAAAGAATTTTATACAAGGATATTCCTAAAATATTTATAATAGAATGAAAAAAATAATCTAAATATCTAAGAATAAAGGGATGGTTAAAACAAATATAATGGAATAATTTACAAGCATTAAATACCTAGGGAAATTCTCAGGGTATAATATTGAGAGAAAATGGGAGAGTATAAAGGGAACATACAGGTAATTTTAATTTTCTTTTTTATGTTTTCCTATATTTCCCAAATTATCTACACAGAACATGAATGCCTTTTATATTAAAGAAATAAGATTTTTTAAAAACCATGTATATCTGCTATAGGTATAACGAAACAAATTTTCAAAGTTGCTCTTCTGGCTGACCTGTTGGTACTTTGCTTTAGCTTCCTCTCCTGCTCCTCTCCCAACCCCACACACTTTAATTCATGTTCACTTACTGTCACCCTTTTCTCTCACAGAGGATATCTATTCCTGTTCAAGACCAGCCATTCTGTCTGGGCTTCAGCTCCTTCCTGGCTTGCATTCATGGGGACTTCAGTTCCTTAGTTATTTGTTTTGTTTGTTTGTTTTTTGGCTGTGCCACTCGGCATGAGGGATCTTAGTTCCCCAACCAGGGATCTAACACTAACCCTAACCCTAACCCTAACCCTAACCCACAGCCCCTGCAGTAGAAGAAATGGACTCTTAACCACTGAACCACCAGGGAAGTCCCAATTCCTTGGTTATCTGGATCTCTTCTGCTATCTTCAGCCTCTCCCTCTGTTCATTACAAAATTGTCAATGGAATCAAGATGGTCTGAGTCACTGGTCTTGCGAAAACAGTTTTAAAAATACCCATTGTGTTTTGTTTTATTTTGTAAAGTGGAAATAATTTTTTGAGAGGATTCCAAACATGATATTCTTTTCATTGTAAAAAGAAAAATTAAGACAATGCAGAAGTTAGAAAACAGAAAGCAAATATCTCTACGTTATCTATACTCAGACATCATCCCACACTCTTTATCTACTTTTAGTATGGGGATAGGTTGGTACAACCTAACTATATTAGCATGGATGGATGGATGGATTGCTGGATAAATGGACAGCTAGCTTGGGGTTGGATGGGCTCGCACATTACAGCTTGGGACCATGACAAAAATAATTCTAACGTTATTCTTTTGAATAAACAGAATAGTTAGGAAAAACTCTTTTTTTAAAAAATTTATTTATTTTTTTATTTTTTAACATCTTTATTGGAGTATAATTGCTTTACAATGGTGTGTTAGTTTCTGCTTTATAACAAAGTGAATCAGTTATACATATACATATGTTCCCATATCTCTTCCCTCTTGCATCTCCCTCCCTCCCACCCTCCCTATACCACCCCTCTAGGTGGTCACAAAGCACCGAGCTGATTTCCCTGTGCTATGTGGTTGCTTCCCACTAGCTATCTATTTTACGTTTGGTAGTGTATATATGTCCATGCCACTCTTTAACTTTGTCCCAGCTTACCCTTCCCCCTCCCCATATCCTCAAGTCCATTCTCTAGTAGGTCTGTGTCTTTATTCCCGTCTTGCCACTAGGTTCTTCATGACCTTTGTTTTTTTTTTTTTCCTTAGATTCCATATATATGTGTTAGCATACTGTATTTGTTTTTCTCTTTCTGACTTACTTCACTCTGTATGACAGACTCTAGGTCCATCCACCTCACTACAAATAACTCCATTTCATTTCTTTTTATGGCTGAGTAATATTCCACTGTATATGTGTGCCACATCTTCTTTATCCATTCATCTGTTGATGGACACTTAGGTTGCTTCCATGTCCTGGCTATTGTAAATAGAGCTGCAATGAACATTTTGGTACATGACTCTTTTTGAATTATGGTTTTCTCTGGGTATATGCCCAGTAGTGGGATTGCTGGGTCATATGGTAGTTCTATTTTTAGTTTAGTTTTTTTTTTTTTTTTTTTTTCACTGTGTTGGGTCTTCGTTTCTGTGCGAGGGCTTTCTCCAGTTGTGGCAAGTGGGGGCCACTCGTCATTGCGGTGCGCAGGCCTCTCACCATCGCAGCCTCTCTTGTTGCTCCAGATGCGCGGGCTCAGTAGTTGTGGCCCACGGGCCTAGTTGCTCCGTGGCGTGTGGGATCCTCCCAGACCACGGCTCGAACCCATGTCCCCTGCATTGGCAGGCAGACTGTCAACCACTGCACCACCAGGGAAGCCCTATTTTTAGTTTTTTAAGGAACCTCCATACTGTTCTCCATAGTGGTTGTATCAATTTACATTCCCACCAACAGTGCAAGAGTGTTCCCTTTTCTCCACATCCTCTCCAGCATTTATTGTTTCTAGATTTTTTGATGATGGCCATTCTGACCGGTGTGAGATGATATCTCATTGAAGTTTTGATTTGCATTTCTCTAATGATTAATGATATTGAGCATTCTTTCATGTGTTTGTTGGCCATCTGTATATCTTCTTTGGAGAAATGTCTATTTAGGTCTTCTGCCCAGTTTTGGATTGGGTTGTTTGTTTTTTTGTTATCGAGCTGCATGAGCTGCTTGTAAATCTTGGAGATTAATCCTTTGTCAGTTGCTTCATTTGCAAATATTTTCTCCCATTCTAAGTGTTGTCTTTTGGTCTTGTTTATGGTTTCCTTTGCTGTGCAAAAGCTTTTAAGTTTCATTAGGTCCCATTTGTTTATTTTTGTTTTTATTTCCATTTCTCTAGGACGTGGGTCAAAAAGGATCTTGCTGTGATTTATGTCATAGAATGTTCTGCCTATGTTTTCCTCTAAGAGTTTGATAGTGTCTGGCCTTACATTTATGTCTTTAATCCATTTTGAGTTTATTTTTGTGTATGGTGTTAGGGAGTGTTCTCATTTCATACTTTTACATGTACCTGTCCAGTTTTCCCAGCACCACTTATTGAAGAGGTTTCTCCACTGTATATGCTTGCCTCCTTTATCAAAGATAAGGTGACCATATGTGCGTGGGTTTATCTCTGGGCTTTCTATCCTGTTCCATTGATCTATATTTCTGTTTTTGTGCCAGTACCATACTGTCTTGATTACTGTAACTTTGTAGTATAGTCTGAGGTCAGGGAGCCTGATTCCTCCAGCTCCATTTTTCGTTCTCAAGATTGCTTTGGCTATTCGGGGTCTTTTGTGTTTCCATACAAATTGTGAAATATTTTGTTCTAGTTCTGTGAAAAATGCCAGTGGTAGTTTGATAGGGATTGCATTGAATCTGTAGATTGCTTTGGGTAGTAGAGTCATTTTCACAATGTTGATTCTTCCAATCCAAGAACATGGTTTATCTCTCCATCTATTTGTATCATCTTTAATTTCTTTCATCAGTGTCTTATAATATTCTGCATACAGGTCTTTTGTCTCCTTGGGTAGGTTTATTCCTAGATATTTTATTCTATTTGTTGCAATGTAAATGGGAGTGTTTTCTTAATTTCACTTTCAGATTTTTCATCATTAGTGTATAGGAATGCAAGAGATTTCTGTGCATTAATTTTGTATCCTGCTACTTTACCAAATTCATTTATTAGCTCTAGTAATTTTCTGGTAGCACCTTTAGGATTCTCTATGTATAGTATCGTGTAATCTGCAAACAGTGACAGCTTTACTTCTTCTTTTCCGATTTGGATTCCTTTTATTTCTTTTTTTTTCTCTGATTGCTGTGGCTAAAACTTCCAAAACTATGTTGAATAATAGTGGTGAGAATGGACAACCTTGTCTTGTTCCTGATCTTAGTGGAAATGGTTTCAGTTTTTCACCATTGAGGATGATGTTGGTTGTGGGTTTGTCATATATGGCCTTTATTATGTTGAGGAAAGTTCCCTCTATGCCTACTTTCTGCAGGGCTTTTATCATAAATGGGTGTTGAATTTTGTCGAAAGCTTTCTCTGCATCTATTGAGATGATCATATGGTTTTTCTCCTTCAGTTTGTTAATATGATGTATCATGTTGATTGATTTGCGTATATTGAAGAATCCTTGCATCCCTGGGATAAACCCCACTTGATCATGGTGTATGATCCTTTTAATGTGCTGTTGGATTCTGTTTGCTAGTATTTTGTTGAGGATTTTTGCATCTATGTTCATCAGTGATATTGGCCTGTAGTTTTCTTTGTTTGTGACATCTTTGGTTTTGGTATCAGGGTGATGGTGGCCTCATAGAATGAGTTGGGGAGTGTTCCTCCCTCTGCAATATTTTGGAAGAGTTTGAGAAGGATAGGTGTTAGCTCTTCTCTAAAAGTTTGATAGAATTCGCCTGTGAAGCCATCTGATCCTGGGCTTTTGTTTGTTGGAAGATTTTTAATCACAGTTTCAATTTCAATGCTTGTGATTGGTCTGTTCATATTTTCTATTTCTTCCTGGTTCAGTCTCGGCAGGTTGTACATTTCTAAGAATTTGTCCATTTCTTCCAGGTTGTCCGTTTTATTGGCATAGAGTTGCTTGTAGTAATCTCTCATGATCGTTTGTATTTCTGCAGTGTCAGTTGTTACTTCTCCTTTTTCATTTGTAATTCTATTGATTTGAGTCTTCTCCCTTTTTTTCTTGATGAGTCTGGCTATTTGTTTATCTTCTCAAGGAACCAGCTTTTAGTTTTATTGATCTTTGCTATCGTTTCCTTCATTTCTTTTTCATTTATTTCTGATCTGATCTTTATGATTTCTTTCCTTCTGCTAACTTTGGGTTCTTTTTGTTCTTCTTTCTCTAATTGCTTTAGGTGCAAGGTTAGGTTGTTTATTTGAGATGTTTCCTGTTTCTTAAGGTAGGATTGTATTGCTGTAAACTTCCCTGTTAGAACTGCTTTTGCTGCATCCCATAGGTTTTGGGTCATCGTGTCTCCATTGTCATTTGTTTGTAGGTATTTTTATATTTTCCCCTTTGATTTCTTCAGTGATCACTTTGTTATTAAGTAGTGTATTGTTTAGCCTCCATGTGTTTGTAGTTTTTACAGATCTTTTCCTGTAATTGATATCTAGTCTCATAGCATTGTGGTCGGAAAAGATACTTGATATGGTTTCAATTTTCTTAAATTTACCAAGGCTTGATTTGTAACCCAAGATATGATCTATCCTGGAGAATGTTCCATAAGCACTTGAGAAAAATGTGTATTCTGTTGTTTTTGGGTGGAATGTCCTATGAATATCAATTAAGTCCATCTTGTTTAATGTATCATTTAAAACTTGTGTTTCCTTATTTATTTTCATTTTGGATGATCTGTCCATTGGTGAAAGTGGGGTTTTAAAGTTCCCTACTATGATTGTGTCACTGTCGATTTCCCCTTTTATGGCTGTTAGTATTTGCCTTATGTATTGAGCTGCTCCTATGTTGGGTGCATAAATATTTACAATTGTTATAGCTTCTTCTTGGATTGATCCCTTGATCATTATGTAGTGTCCTTTTTTGTCTCTTGTAATAGTCTTTATTTTAGTCTATTTTATCTGATATGAGAATTGGTATTCCAGCTTTCTTTTGATTTCCATTTGCATGGAATATCTTTTTCCATCCCCTCACTTCCAGTCTGTATGTTTCCCTAGGTCTGAATTGGGTCTCTTGTAGACAGCATATATACGGGTCTTGTTTTTGTATCCATTCAGCCAGTCTGTGTCTTTTGGTGGGAGCATTTAATCCATTTACATTTAAGGTAATTATCGATATGTATGTTCCTATTCCCATTTTCTTAAATGTTTGGGGTTTGTTATTGTAGGTGTTTTCCTTCTCTTGTGTTTCTTGCCTAGAGAAGTTCCTTTAGCATTTGTTGTAAAGCTGGTTTGGTGGTGCTGAACTCTCTCAGCTTTTGCTTGTCTGTAAAGGTTTTAATTTCTCCATCACATCTGAATGAGATCCTTGCTGGGTAGAGTTATCTTGGTTGTAGGTTTTTCTCCTTCATCACTTTAAATATGTCCTGCCACTCCCTTCTGGCTTGCAGTGTTTCTGCTCAAAGATCAGCTCTTAACTTTATGGGGATTCCCTTGTGTGTTATTTGTTGTTTTTCCCTTGCTGCTTTTAATATGTTTTCTTTATATTTAATTTTTGATAGTTTGATTAATATGTGTCTTGGCGTGTTTCTCCTTGGATTTATCCTGTATGGGACTCTCTGTGCTTCCTGGACTTGATTAACTATTTCCTTTCCCATATTAGGGAAGTTTTCAACTATAATCTCTTCAAATATTTTCTCAGTCCGTTTCTTTTTCTCTTCTTCTGCTGGGACCCCTATAATTCGAATGTTGGTGCATTTAATGTTGTCCCAGAGGTCTCTGAGACTGTCCTCAGTTCTTTTCATTCTTTTTTCTTTATTCTGCTCTTCAGTAGTTATTTCCACTATTTTATCTTCCAAGTCACTTATCTGTTCTTCTGCTTCAGTTATTCTGCTATTGATCCCTTCTAGAGTATTTTTAATTTCATTTGTTGTGTTGTTCATCATTGCTTGTTTCCTCTTTAGTTCTTCTAGGTCCTTGTTAAATGTTTCTTGCATTTTGTCTATTCTATTTCCAAGATTTTGGATCATCTTTACTATCATTATTCTGAATTCTTTTTCAGGTAGACTGCCTATTTCCTCTTCATTTGTTAGGTATTGTGGGTTTTTACCTTGCTCCTTCATCTGCTGTGTGTTTTTCTGTCTTCTCATTTTGCTTATCTTACTGTGTTTGGGGTCTCCTTTTCGCAGGCTGCAGGTTTGTAGTTACTGTTGTTTTGGGTGTCTGTGCCCAGTGGCTAAGGTTGGTTCAGTGGGTTGTGTAGGCTTCCTGGTGGAGGGGACTAGTGCCTGTGTTCTGGTGGATGAGGCTGGATCTTGTCTTTCTGGTGGGCAGGTCCACATCTGGTGGTGTGTTTTGGAGTGTCTGTGGCCTTATTATGATTTTAGGCAGCCTCTCTGCTAATGGATGGGGCTGTGTTCCTGTCTTGCTAGTTGTTTGGCATAGGGTGTCCAGCACTGTAGTTTGCTGGTCATTGAGTGAAGCTGGGTCTTGGTGTTGAGGTGGAGATCTCTGGGAGATTTTCACCATTTGGTATTACATGGAGCTGGGAGGTCTCTTGTGGACCAGTGTCCTGAACTTGGCTCTCCCACCTCAGAGGCACAGCCCTGATTCCTGGATGGAGGACCAAGAGGCTTTCATCCACACGGCTCAGAATAGAAGGGAGAAAAAATAGAAAGAAAGAAAGAAAGAGGATAAAATAAAATAAAGTAAGATAAAATAAAATAAAGTTATTAAAATAAAAAATAAAAAATAATTATTAAGAAAAAAAATTTTTTAAGTAAAAAATAACAAACAAAAGAAAAACGGACGGACAGAACCCTAGTACAAATGGTGAAAGCAAAGCTATACAGACAAAATCTCACACAGAAGCATACACATACACACTCACAAAAGAGGAAAAGGGGAAAAAATAATATATCATTGCTTCCAAAGTCCACCTCCTCAATTTGGGATGATTTGTTGTCTATTCAAGTATTCCACAGATGCAGGGTACATCAAGTTGATTGTGGAGCTTTAATCCGCTGCTTCTGAGGCTGCTGGGAGAAATTTCCCTTTCTCTTCTTTGTTCGCACAGCTCCTGGGGTTCAGCTTTGGATTTGGCCCCACCTCTGTGTGTAGGTCGCCTGAGGGCATCTGTTCTTCGCTCAGACAGGACGGGGTTAAAGGAGCAGCTGATTCGGGGGCTCTGGCTCACTCAGGCCGGGGGGAGGGAGGGGTACGGATGCGGGGTGAGAGGCCACCCTCTCTCACCCTCTCTCTGCAGTGGCAGAGGCCAGCGTGACGTTGCACCAGCCTGAGGCGTGCCATGTGTTCTCCCGGGGAAGTTGTCCCTGGATCACGGGACCCTGGCAGTGGCGGGCTGCACCGGCTCCCGGGAGGGGTGGTGTGGAGAGTGACCTGTGCTCGCACACAGGCTTCTTGGTGGCGGCAGCAGCAGCCTTAGCGTCTCATGCCCGTCTCTGGGGTCCGCGCTGATAACCGCGGCTCGCGCTCGTCTCTGGAGCTCCTTTAAGCAGCGCTCTTAATCCCCTCTCCTCGTGAACCAGGAAACAAAGAGGCAAGAAAAAGTCTCCTGTCTCTTCGGCAGTTCCAGACTTTTTCCTGGACTCCCTCCTGGCTAGCTGTGGTGCACTAGCTCCCTTCAGGCCATGTTCATGCAGCCTACTCCAGTCCTCTCCCTGCGATCCGACCTCCGAAGCCCGAGCCTCAGCTCCCAGCCCCTGCCCATCCTGGCGGGTGAGCAGATGAGCCTCTTGGGCTGGTGAGTGCTGCTCGGCACCGATCCTCTGTGCGGGAATCTCTCCGCTTTGCCCTCCGCACCCCTGTGGCTGTGCTCTCCTCCGTGGCTCCGAAGCTTCCCCCCTCTGCCACCCGCAGTCTCCGCCCGCGAAGGGGCTTCCTAGTGTGTGGAAACCTTTTCTCCTTCACAGCTTCCTCCCACTGGTGCAGGTCCTGTCCCTATTCTTCTGTCTCTGTTTCTTCTTTTTTCTTTTGCCCTACCCAGGTATGTGGGGAGTTTCTTGCCTTTTGGGAGGTCTGAGGTCTTCTGCCAGTGTTCAGTGGGTGTTCTATAGGAGCAGTTTCACGTGTAGATGTATTTCTGATGTATCTGTGGGGAGGAAGGTGATCTCCGCGTCTTACTCTTCCCCCATCTTCTCCTCTCCACAGGAAAAACTCTTAAAAGAACATATAATGGAGGAGGAAGGTGCCTTCCAGAAACTAAAATGAACTATAATAAATTTTAATATTGAGGTATTGCTTACCCACAGTTTCATATAATTTAGTATATTACCAACATCTTTCCATGATAATGTGAATCTACATCATTTTAATTGAGCATGGTTTCTTTTTTATTAATATTCTACTTAGTTTTGAAAATGTTCTATAAAATGAATATTTAGCTTGTTTCAGGTATTTTAATAAATATGCTTTAATGAATGTCTTTCTGTACATATTTTTGAAAAGTTTTCTCATGATTTCCTTAGAAGTAGATTTGCTGGATCAGTCATGTTTTAAATTTTGATGTGAATTGCCATTTTTCTTTTCAGGAGAAGTGGGATAATTCATATATTTCAACTAGCATTTTGTGAGAGTCCTCATTTTTCTGCCTCTTTATAAACTCTTGATATTATAAATTTTGTAAATTGTTGCCAATTTAATAGGTGAAAAATATCTTCTTTTTAAAATTTGAATCCTTGATTCTTTATTGAAGTTTTGCATCTTTTCAGATGCTTATTATTAATCTTTCAAATTTATTTTGATTTTTCCAGTTCATATCTTTTGACTCTTTTTTATCAATATTTTTTATTGAAGTATAGTTGATTTATAATATTGTGTTAATTTCTGCTATACAGCAAAGTGATTCAGTTATAAATATATATACATTCTTTTTTAATATTCTTTTCTATTATGGATTATAATAGGATAATGAAAATAGTTCCCTGTGCTGTACAGTAGGACCTTGTTTATCCATTCTATTTATAATAGCTTACATCTGCTGACCCCAGCCTCCCACTCCATCCCTCCCCCAATCCCCTCTACCTTGGCAACCACCAGTCTGTTCTCTATGTCCATGATTCTGTTTCTGTTTCATAGGTAGGTTCAGTAGTGTCATATTTTAGATTCCACATATAAGTGATATCATATGGTATTGGTCTTTCTATTTCTGACTTACTTCACTTAGTATGATAATCTCTAGTTGCATTCATGTTGCTTGCAAATGGCATTATTTCGTCTTGTTTTTTTTTTTAAACATCTTTATTGGAGTATAATTGCTTTACAATGGTGTGTTAGTTTCTGCTTTTTAACAAAGTGAATCAGTTATACATATACATATGTCCCCATATCTCTTCCCTCTGCATCTCCTTCCCTCCCGCCCTCCCAATCCCAGCCCTCTACGTGGTCACAAAGCACCAAGCTGATCTCCCTGTGCTATGCGGCTGCTTCCCACTAGCTATCTATTTTATGTTTGGTAGTGTATATATGTCCATGCCACTCTCTCACTTTGTTCCAGCTTACCCTTCCCCCTCCCTGTATCCTCAAGTCCATTCTCTTGTATGTCTGCATCTTTATTCCCATTTTGCCCCTAGGTTCTTCATGACCTTTTTTTTTTTTTTTTTAGATTCCATATATATGTGTTAGCATACAGTATTTGTTTTTCTCTTTCTGACTTACTTCACTCTGAATGACAGTCTCTAGGTCCATCCACCTTACTACAAATAACTCAGTTTTGTTCCTTTTTATGTCTGAGTAATATTCCATTGTATATATGTGCCACATCTTCTTTATCCATTCATCTGTTGATGGACATTTAGGTAGTTGTCATGTCGTATCTATTGTGAATAGTGCTGCTATGAACATAGGGGTACATGTATCTTTTTGGATTATAGTTTTGTCTGGGTATATGCCCAGGAGTGGGACTGCTGGATCATATGGTAATTCTATTTTTATTTTTCTGAGGAACATCCATACCGTTTTCCACAGTGGCTGCACTAACTTATATTCCTACCAGCAGTGTAGGAGGGTTCCCTTTTCTCCATACCCTCTCCAGCATTTGTTATTTGTAGACTTCTTAATGATGACCATTTTGACCAGTGTGAGGTGGTACCTCATTGTAATTTTGATTTGCATTTTTCTAATAACTAGCAATGGTGAGCATCTTTTCATGTGCCTATTGGCCATCTGTATTTCTTCTTCATATCTTTTGACTCTTTATTTTACTTTTTAGCAAAATAATACACATACATAGTTTAAAAGTTCCACTAGAACAGAAGGATTACTAGCAAAAAATAGCATTTGTCTGTCCCATATTTCTTACCCTCCCAATTCTGCTACCCAGAGGTAACCATGCTCAACTCTTGTAATGGTTTCTTCTGATATTTAACTTCATGTTTCTAAATTATTTGCTTCTGTGTTCCTTTTTTATTTTTAAATTTCAGATATGAGTTCTTGATTTCCTACTAGGTAAAAGGAGGATTTAGCTTTCTTTCCATGTTCTTCCCATCCCACCCTGTCCATACAGACATATTCAGTTCTCTTCGACCATCCTTTCAATGCAGATGCATCATAATTTGGGGCTAAGTGTATAATTCACTATTTACATCATTATTACATGAATACTATTCATAGCTCAGTAAGTATAGTACATAGTTTAGGTTTTCTTTATGGTTCAGCTTTTTGTTTTGCCTGGAGTTAATAATTATCTCGTTTGGGGGCTTGCACTTAATCGTCCATGTACACAAATCTCTATCACCAAAATTTCTGTGAGAGTGCTAAAACTCTTAATAAGTTAAGCATTATAGGTGATCTATAATTTCCTTTTAAAAAATGTGTCCATCATTGTGTTCCAATCTCAGCTAGTTGATATTTGGGCCCATTGCAAAAATATCCTCCTAGGACCTCCTCTCCCCATTATTGAAATCCCCTTACAGCCGCCTTGTGTTTCAGCTTCTGTTTTCCTGGACCTCATTTCCTCTTTTTCCCTCATTTTGTTATAGGACATAACTGCAGTATAATACTGAGAAAGGGTACATGGAACCATTTTATTTTTGAAAACTTATATGTCTAAAAGTATGTTTTTCTACCCTCACACTTGATTTGGTAATTTGCTTGTATATGTAACTCTAGGTTGGACACTATTTTTTCCCTCAGAATTTTAAAGGCGTTTTTCTCCACTGTTTGCAGCATCCATGGTGTTGTTAACAAGCCCAACGCTGTTCTGATTCTTGATCTCCTGTGTTTTTATCTTTCTTTCTGGACGTTTTCAGAATCTTTTCTCTATTCTTTTTTTTTTTTTTTTTTTTTTTTTTGGCTGCTTGGGTCTTTGTTGCTGCACGCAGGCTTTTCTCTAGTTGCGGTGAGCAGGGGCTACTCTTCATTGCAGTGCATGGGCTTCTCATTGTGGTGGCTTCTCTTGTTGCAGAGCACAGGCTCTAGGCGCACAGGCTTCAGTAGTTGTGGCTCACGGGCTCTAGAGCACAAGCTCAGTAGTTGTGGCACACAGGCTTAGTTGCTCAGCGGCATGTGGGATCTTCCTGGACCAGGGGTCGAACCCATGTCCCCTGCATTGGCAGGCATATTCTTAGCCACTGTGCCACCAGGGAAGCCCTCTTTTCTCTATTCTTAAAGCACTAAAATTTCATGATGTACTTGCAAGTTCTTTTCTATTACTGGGGCTGATTGGTAGGAGAAGACTTTAGGTAAATTTGTGTCTGTTGGTTTTAGGAAATTTTGGTATTATTTCTTTGATAATTTCTCCCTGTTTTCTGTCTTTCAGACACACACATGTACTCATTCTTTCTGGAACTCCTATTGGTTAGACCTCTTGAATTAATCCTCTAATTTCTCATATTTTAGCTCCCATTTTCTCTCATTGGCTGATTGTTCTGTTTTCTAGAAAAATTTCTAGACTTTCTAGACTCTAAGACCTTCCAGTTTCTACTGGATGTTTTATGTTAGCAATCATATTGTCATGTTGTGGTGGTTTTTTTAATTCCCTGCATGCTCTCTTTTTATAATGTCTTGTTCTTTTTTCTTCATGAATTCCATGTCTTCTCTTATTGTTATGAAGGTATTATATTTTTAACCTTTCTTCTCCTTGTGTTATAGCTTTTCTTCTCTGTTAATTTTGGTTTCTGTCTTTCATACTGGAGTCTTTCCACATAAATCTTGTGACCCTTGTCAATCTGTATTTTGGAATCAGGCATTGGAATGCTAATTAAAAGCTATGAGTAGAGGCACAGGGTTGGTATGCTTATGGAGCAGAATGCCATTACCAAAGCATCAGAGTCACTCACCTTTCTGTTCTCTATACTAAGATTTTTTAAAATGTTATTGACATCTCCCGTTTGTGTTGTCTCTTCTGTTGTATTTTTTGTCTTAAGGTCCATACTTTGTCATTCCTTTGTTGTCATTATAGTGGATTTCTTGGAGGGAACCAAGATAAATGTATGTGTTCAAGCTGTGATGCTTAACTGGAAATCTATACCCACTTTTTTTTCCATTGAGATGTTCGTCTGTGTCCTGTCATTTTAATAATTCTATATATAGTAACAATATTTATTTAAATGTGTTTTATTTTATTTTTTATTTACTCCTAATTATTTGATATTCTGTACAAAAAATTTTAATCCTTATATAGTCAAATTTCTCAAGTGTATCATCATATCTAGAAAAAAATTCCTCATTCTAAAATTTTCTGCAATATGTTTTTCTATTTTTTTTTTTTAAAGCTGGGCTTTTAATTTTTAAAAAAATAAATTTATTTATTTTTGGCTGTGTTGGGTCTTCGTTGCTGCATGTGGGCTTCCTCTAGTTGTGGTGAGTGGAGGCTACTCTTCGTTGTGCTGTGTGGGCTTCCCATTGTGATGGCTTGTCTTTTTTTGCAGAGCATGGGCTCTAGGTGCACGGGCTTTAGTAGCTAAGGCATGCGGGCTCAGTAGTTGTGGATCACGGGCTCTAGAGCTCAGGCTCAGTAGTTGTGGTGCACGGGCTTAGTTGCTCTGTGGCATGTGGGATCTTCCTGGACCAGGGCTCGAACCCGTGTCCCCAGCATTAGCAGGCAGATTCTTAACCACTGCGCCACCAGGGAAGTCCCTCTATTTATTTTATAATTTTCCTAATTAAATTTTTAACTTTGAATGTAATTTTGTTTATGTTGTGATATGGGTATCAGTTTATTTTGTAATAAATGGAAACTAAAGCAATATCTGACAATTTGTTCTCACCATTCTTATAGTATATCTATATCATATTTTATATTCTCATAAATCTTGGATCCATTTCTAGGTTCTCTATTTTATATCTGTAATAGCCACACCCATTGCCAGATCTGTATTACAGTTTAAAGATACTCGTTTGGTAGTGCATTTTGATATCTTCAATGGCAAATGTCCCCACTCCTTGTTCTTCTCTATTATGTATTCTTCTTATGGCTCCCAACTATATTTTTTGAAATGAAATTTGGGTCAGTTTTCCACTTTGAAAAAAATTCATTGCAATTTTTAATAGTCTGTATAAAATTTTAGATTAACTTAAGAGAGAATTCACACCCTTACTTGTTTGAGTCTTCTTATCTAGAAACATGAATGTTTCAGGGATATTCAAGTCTTCTGTCACAGTTTTCTTTATAGAGTTTCTGTACATATTTTCCATAAGATGTAATTTTATTCCAGCTAATATTTCTATACATGAATACTATAGATTTTGAAATTTGCTTACCTTTTTTGAATTCTATCATTCTATTATCTTTGAACAATTTTAGTTAATTTTTCCATATTTTTATTTATTATTCAATAAATATTTCAACTCCTACTAAGTTCCAGAAAGTATTAGCCATTCAGGACATAATGTTAAATAAGAAGAGACATGGTGGAGGGACCTTCAAGATGGCAGAGTTGTAAGACGTGGAGATCACCGTCCTCCCCACAAATACATGACAAATACATTTACATGTGGAACAACTCCTACAGAACACCTACTGAATGCGGGCAGAAGACCTCAGACTTCCCAGAAGGCAAGAAACTCCCCACGTACCTGGGTAGGGCAAAAGGAAAAAGAAAAAACACAGACAAAAGAATAGGGGCAGGACCTGCACCTCTGGGAGAGAGCTGTGAAGCAGGAAAAGTTCCACACACTAGGAAGACCCTTCACTGGTGGAGACTGGGGGTGGGTGGGGGGTAAGCTTTGGAGCCACGGAGGAGAGCGCAGCAACAGGGGTGCAGAGGGCAAAGCGGAGAGATTCCGGCACAGAGGATTCATGCCAACCAGCACTCACCAGCCCGAGAGGCTTGTCTGCTCACCTGCCAGGGCAGGTGGGGGCTGGGACCTGAGGCTCCTGCTTCGGAGGTCAGATCCCAGGGAGAGGCCTGGGGTTGGCTGTGTGAACACAGCCTGAAGAGGGCTAGTGTGCCACAGCTAGCTGTGAGGGAGTCCAGGGAAAAGTCTGGAGCTGCCTAAGAGGCAAGAGACCATTGTTTCGAGGTGCACGAGGAGAGGGGATTCAGAACACTGCCTAAAGGAGCTTGAGAGACAGGTGTGAGCCGCGGATATCGGTGCACACACCAGAGACGGGCATGAAACACTAAAGTTGCTGCTGCAGCCACCAAGAATCCTGTATGCAAGCACAGGTCACTATACAAACCTCCCCTCCCAGGAGCCTGTGCAGCCCACCATGGCCAGAGTCCTGAGATCCAGGGACAAGTTCCCAGGAGAACACACGGCGCGCCTCAGGCTGGTGCAATGTCACGCTGCTCTCTGTGGCCACAGGCTCACCCCGCATTCCATACCCCTCCCTCCCCACAGCCTGAGTGAGCCAGAGTCCCCTAATCAGCTGCTAATTTAACCCTGTCCTGTCTGGGCAGGGAACGGATGCCCTCAGGCGACCTACAGGCAGAGGCAGGGCCAAATCCAAAGATGAACCCCAGGAGTTGTGCAAACAAAGAAGCGAAAGGGAAATCTCTCCCAGCAGCCTCAGGAGCAGTGGATTAAATCTCCACAATGAACTTGATGTACCCTGCATCTGTGGAATACCTGAATAGACAACAAATCATCCCAAAATTGAGACGGTGGACTTTGGGAGCAATTGTAGACTTGGGGTTTGCTTTCTGCATCTAATTTGTTTCTGGTTTTATGTTTATCTTAGTTTAGTATTTAGAGCTTATTATAATTGGTAGATTTGTTTATTGATTTGGTTACTCTCTTCCTTTTTTTAATATATATATATATATATTTTTTTTTTTTTTCCTTTTCTCTTTTTGTGAGTGTGTATGTGTATGCTTCTTTGTGTGATTTTGTCTGTATAGCTTTGCTTTTACCATTTCTCCTAGGGTTCTGTCTGTCCGGGGGATTTTTGTTTTCTTTTTATTAGTATAATTTTTAGTGCTTGTTATCATTGGTGGATTTGTTATTTGGTTTGGTTGCTCACTTCTTTCTTTCTTTCTTTCTTTCTTTCTTTCTTTCTTTCTCTCTTTTTTTACTTTTTTATTTTTTTATTTTTAATAATTTTTTAAATTTTTTAGTTTAATAACTGTATTTTATTTTATTTTATTTATTTATTTATTTTTCTTTCTCACTTTTCTTCTGAGCCGTGTGGCTGACATGGTCTTGGTGCTCCGGCCAGGTGTCAGGCCTGAGCCTCTGAGGTGGGAGAGCTGAGTTCAGGACAGTGGTCCAACAGAGGCCTCCCGGCCCCATGTAATATCAAACAGCGAAAGCTCTCCCAGAGATCTCAATCTCAACGCCAAGACCCAGCTCCACTCAAAGGCCAGCAAGCAACAGTGCTGGACACCCTATGCCAAACAACTAGCAAGACAGTAACACAACCCCACCCATAAGCAGAGAGGCTGCCTAAGATCATAATAAGGTCACAGACACCCCAAACACACCACCGGATGTGGTCCTGCCCACCAGAAAGACAAGATCCATCCTCATTCACCAGAACACAAGCACCAGTCCCCTCCACCAGAAAGCCTCCACAACCCACTGAACAAACGTTAGCCACTGGGTGCAGACACCAAAAACAATGGGAGCTATGAACCTGCAGCCTATGAAAAGGAGACCCCAAACACAGTAAGATAAGCAAAATGAGAAGACAAAGAAACACACAGCAGATGAAGGAGCAAGGTAAAAGCCCACCAGATGAAACAAATGAAGAGGAAATAGGCATTCTAGCTAAAAAAGAATTCAGAGTAATGATAGTAAAGATGATCCAAAATATTGGAAATATAATGCAGAAAATAAAAGAAACGCTTAACAAGGACCTAAAGAGCAAACAAACAGTGATGAACAACACAATAAATGAAATTAAAAATTCTCTGGAAGGAATCAATAGTAGAATAACTGAGGCAGAAGAACGGATAAGTGACCTGGAATATAAAATACTGGAAATAACTACCACAGAGCAGAATAAAGAAAAAAGAATGAAAAGAACTGAGGACAGTCTCAGAGACCTCTGGGACGACATTCAACACACCAACATTCTAATTATAGGGGTCCCAGAAGAAGAAGAGAAAAAGAAAGGGTCTGAGAAAATATCTGAAGAGATTAGAGTTGAAAATTTCCCTAACATGGGAAAGGAAATAGTCAATCAAGTCCAGGAAGTGCAGAGAGTCCCATACAGGATAAATCCAAGGAGAAACATGCCAAGACATATTAATCAAACTATGAAAAATTAAACACAAAATATTAAAAGGAGCAAGGGAAAAGCAACAAATAACATACAAGGGAATCCCCATAAGGATAATAGCTTGTCTTTCAGCAGAAACTCTGCAAGCCAGAAGGGAGTGGCAGGATGTATTTAAAGTGATGAAAGGCAAAAACCTACAACCAAGATTACTCTACCCAACAAGGATCTCATTCAGATTCAACGGACAAATTAAAACCTTTACAGACAAGCAAAAGCTGAGAGAGTTCAGCACCACCAAACCAGCTTTACAACAAATGCTAAAGGAACTTCTCTAGGCAGGAAACACAAGGGAAGGAAAAGACCTACAATAACAAACCCAAAACAATTAAGAAAATGGTAATAGGAATATACATATTGATAATTACCTTAAATGTAAATGGATTAACTGCTCCAACCAAAAGATATAGACTGGCTGAATGGATACAAAACAAAGACCCAATATATGCTGTCTACAAGAGACCCACTTCAGACCTAGGGACACATACAGACTGAAAGTGAGGGGATGGAAAAAGATATTCCATGCAAATGGAAATCAAAAGAAAGCTGGAGTAGCAGCTCTCATATCAGACAAAATAGACTTTAAAGACTATTACAAGAGACAAAGAAGGACAAAACATAATGATCAAGGGATCTATTCATGAAGAAGATATAACAATTTTAAATATTTATGCACCCAACATAGGAGCACCTCAATATATAAGGCAAACCCTAACAGCCATAAAAGGGGAAATCGACCATAACACAATAATAGTAGGAGACTATAACACCCCACTTTGGCCAATGGACAGATCATCCAAAATGAAAATAAATAAGTGTGGGGTTTCTGTATGTTTGAAATTAAATTCGATTTCCTCCTGTTAAAAAAAAAAGAAAATAAATAAGGAAACACATGCTTTAAATGATACATTAAACAAGATGGACTTAACTGATATTTATAGGACATTCCATCCAAAAACAACAGAATACACTTTCTTCTCAAGTGCTCATGGAACATTCTCCAGAGTAGACCATATCTTGGGTAACAAATCAAGCCTTGGTAAATTTTAAAAAATTGAAATTGTATCAAGTATCATTTCTGACCACAATGCTATGAGACTAGATATCAATTAAAGGAAAAAAATCTGTAAAAATCACTAACACATGGAGGCTATTCAATACACTACTGAATAACCAAGAGGTCACTGAAGAAATCAAAGAGGAAATCAAAAAATACCTAGCAACAAATGACAATGAAAACACGACGACCCAAAACCTAGGGGATGCAGCCAAAGGAGTTCTAACAGGGAAGTTTATAGCAATACAATCCTACCTCAAGAAACAAGAAACATCTCAAATAAACAACCTAACCTTATACCTAAAGCAGTTAGAGAAAGAAGAACAAAAAACCCCCAAAGATAGCAGAAGGAAAGATATCATAAAGATCAGATGAAAAATAAATGAAAAAGAAATGAAGGAAACGATAGCAAAGATCAATAAAACTAAAAGCTGGTTCTTTGAGAAGATAAACAAAATTGAAAAACCATTAGCCAGACTCATCGAGAAAAAAAGGGAGAAGACTCAAATCAATTGAATTAGAAATGAAAAAGGAGACGTAACAACTGACACTGCAGAAATACAAAGGATTATGAGAGATTACTACAAGCAACTGTATGCCAATAAAATGGACAACCTGGAAGAAATGGACAAATTCTTAGAAAAGCACAATCTTCTGAGACTGAACCAGGAAGAAATAGAAAATATAAATAGACCAATCACAAGCACTGAAAATGAAACTGTGATTAAAATCTTCCAACAAACAAAAGCCCAGGACCAGATGGCGTCACAGGCGAATTCTATCAAACATTTAGAGAAGAGCTAAAACCTATCCTTCTCAAACTCTTCCAAAATATAGCAGAGGGAGGAACACACCCAAGCTCATTCTACAAGGCCACCATGACCCTGATACCAAAAACAGATAAAGATGTCACAAAAAAAGAAAACTACAGGCCAATATCACTGATGAATATAGGTGCAAAAATCCTCAACAAAATGCTAGCAAACAGAATCCAGCAGCACATTAGAAGGATCATACACCATGATCAAGTGGAGCTATCCCAGGAATGCAAGGATTCTTCCGTGTATGCAAATCAATCAATGTGATACACCATATTGACAAATTGAAGGAGAAAAACCATATGATCATCTCAATAGAGGCAGAAAAAGCTTTTGACATAATTCAACACCTATTTATGATAAAAACCCTACAGAAAGTAGGCATAGAGAGAACTTACCTCAACATAATAAAGGCCGTATATGACAGACCCACAGGCAACATCTTTCTCAATGGTGAAAAACTGAAAACATTCCCACTAACATCAGGAACAAGACAAGGTTGCCCATTCTCACCACTATTATTCAACATAGTTTTGGAAGTTTTAGCCACAGCAATCAGAGAAGAAAAAGAAATAAAAGGAATCCAGATCAGAAAAGAAGAAATAAAACTGTCACTGTTTGCAGATGACATGATACTATGCATAAAGAATCCTAAAGATGCTACCAGAAAACAACTAGAGCTAATCAATGAATTCGGTAAAGTAGCAGTATATAAAATTAATGCACAAAAATCTCTTACATTTCTATACACTAATGATGAAAAATCTGAAAGAGAAATTCAGGAAACACTCCCATTTACTATTGCAACAAAAAAAGTAAAATACCTAGGGCTAAACCTACCTAAGGAGACAAAATACCTGTATGCAGAAAACTATAAGACACTGATGAAAGAAATTAAAGATGATACAAATAGATGGAGAGATATACCATGTTCTTGGATTGGAAGAATCAACGTTGTGAAAACGAGTATGCTATCCAAAGCAATCTACAGATTCAAATCATTCCCTATCAAACTACCAATGGCATTTGTCAGAGAAGTAGAACAAAACATTGTATAATTTGTATGGAAACACAAAAGACCCCGAATGGCCAAAACAATCTTGAGAAAGAAAACAGAGCTGGAGGAATCAGGCTCCCTGACTTCAGACTATACTACAAAGGTACAGTAATCAAAACAGTATGGTACTGGCACAAAAACAGAAATATAGATCAATGGAACAGATAGAAGTTCCAGAGATAAACCCACACACATATGGTCACCTTATCTTTGATAAAGGAGGCAAGAATATGCAATCAAGAAAAGACATCCTCTTCAATAAGTGGTGCTGGGAAAACTGGACAGCTACATGTAAAAGAATGAAATTAGAACACTCCCTAACACAATACACAAAAATAAACTCAAAATGGATTAAAGACGTAAGGTCAGACACTATAGAACTCTTAGAGGAAAACATAGGCAGAACATTCTATGGCATAAATCACAGCAAGATCCTTTTTGACCCACCTCCTAGAGAAATGGAAATAAAAATAAAAATAAACAAATGGGACCTAATGAAAATTAAAAGCTTTTGCACAGCAAAGGAAACCATAAACAAGATGAAAAAACCCTCAGAATGTGAGAAAATATTTGCAAACGAAGCAACTGACCATGGATTAATCTCCAAAATATACAAGCAGCTCATGCAGCTCAATATCAAAAAAACAAAACAACTGAATCCAAAAATTTAGGCAGAAGACCTAAATAGACATCTCTCCAAAGACGATGTACAGATTGTCAACAAAGACATGAAAGGATGCTCAACATCACTAGTCATTAGAGAAATGCAAATCAAAACTACAATGAGTTATCACCTCACACTGGTCAGAATGGCCATCATCAAAAAATCTAGAAACAATAAATGCTGGAGAGGGTGTGGAGAAAAGGGAACCCTCTTGCACTGTTGGTGGGAATGTAAATTGATACAGACACTATGGAGAACAGTATGGAAGTTCCTTAGAAAACTAAAAATAGAACTACCATAGGACCCAGCAGTCCCATTCCTGGGCATATACCCTGAGAAAACCATAATTCAAAAAGAGTCATGTACCAAAATATTTATTGCAGCTTTATTTACAATAGCCAGGACATGGAAGCAACCTAAGTGTCCATCGACAGATGAATGGATAAAGAAGACATGGCACATATATACAATGGAATATTACTCAGCCATAAAGAGAAACGAAATTGAGTTATTTGTAGTGAGGTGGATGGGCCTAGAGACTGACATACAGAGTTAAGTAAGTCAGAAAGAGAAAAACAAATACCATATGCTAACACATATATATGGAATCTAAAAAAAAAAAAAATCGTTCTGAAGAACCTAGGGGCAGGACAGGAGTAGAGACATAGACGTAGAGAATGGACTTGAGGACACAGGGAGGGGGAAGGGTAAGCTGGAACAAAGTGAGAGAGTGGCATGGACAGATATACACTACCAAATGTAAAATAGATAGCTAGTGGGAAGCAGCCGCATAGCACAGGGAGATCACCTCAGTGCTTAGTGTCCACCTAGAGAAGTGGGATAGGGAGGGTGGGAGGGAGGTGCAGGAGGGAGAGCATATGGGGATATATGTATATATATAGCTGATTCACTTTGTTATACATCAGAAACTAACACAACATTGTAATGCAATTGTACTGCAATAAAAATGTTAAAAAAAAAAAAGAAGAGACATGGTTCTTGCCCTTTGATAGATAATTATATCATTTTGAAATGATGATTACATTTTCCTTTCCAATTATTTTTCGTACTTATTTTTATTATTCTATCAATTGACTAAGATCTCCAATCCAGTATTGAAAAACAATAAGGATAAGCTTCATCTTTCTTTTATTTATAACATTTGAACAAATATGTCTAATATTTCTCATTAGGTGTGATGTTTGCTGCTAGAGTCTGATTTTTGAAAACTTTATCATGTTAAGGAATTTTCCTTTTGCATTCTGTTTATAAAAGGTTTATAATCAGAAATGTTGAATTTCATTAAAGCCCATTTAATTGTTAATGTAATTAACATGTTAAACCATCCTTGAATTCCTGTATAAACCCTGCTTGGTAATTTCTGAGTGTTCTATTTTTATCCTGCTTGACAGAATCTAGTAATGTTTTATTTAGGATTCTTGTATCTTTAGGAATAAAAAGATTGATCTATAGTTTTCTTTTACTGTGATCCTTTTTGAAGTTTGATATTAAAATTATGCTAACCTCAAAGTGAATGGGAAAGTTTCCCAGAGCTCTGTTTTTAGACATATTTATTTAATAAATATTTTCAAAAGCAGAGTAATTTTCTTGCCTTTGAAAGTTTGAAAGAATACACAGACAAAATTAGCCATATTTATTCTTTAATAATGTCCCTTTGACACCTATTCAATTTTATCTTTGGTTATTGATCTGCTCATTACTTGTTTTTTTAAGAACCAACTTGGGAACATACTTTTCCCTTGAAAATCATCCATCTATTTTATTAAATGTATTGGAATAAAGCAGCATTTATTATTCATTTGTGAGTTTTAAAATATCTTCCAGACCTGTGATTTTCATCACCCTCTCAATCCTCGTTTATTTGTGTTTTCACTCCTTGGACCTTTGTTCAATATCTCAGAGGGCTATTTATTGGGGTTATGCTTTTTGGTGGTATAAATACATTTTTCAAATGTCTATAATTCCTTGATCATTGATATTTATTGTAGAGAAGAAGACGACACCTGGGTTTAATTTTTCACCTTAAAAGTAAAAGCTAAGATGTAACTATTTGAAGAGATAACAGAGTAAACAGGAATGGAATAGGGAGCTGTAAAAGGTGTATCTGAGGGAGTTGATCAGAAATAACTAATTTGGGGGTCAAATGTAGACCCACTGTATCTGTGCAGAGAGGATAGGCTTTACCAGAGCCCATGTCTGGTAAATTATGTGGATAGTTTCTATGTAAGATCATAGACACTCATAGCATGCAGGAATTGGCTAGAAAATTACTCCCATTTCCTCATTATATAGATGCAGAAACTAAGCTACAAAGAGTTGAAGTGACTTACTCAAAGTTACACAGCATGCTAATTAGATGATTGAGGACTACTTAATACAATAGAGTTATTTGCACTATACAACACTTTTTTTGTTTTAAAAGAAAATATATATTTAGGTTAATAGGAAGAAATGCAGGGATACTTCTGTAAATGTTTTATAAGTATTGTTTTGATACGATGCCAGACTTCGTCTTCATTTCCTAGGTGAAGAACTGGAGACATAGAGGATTGAAGAAGAGCAAGTCATGATCAAAATCAAGTCTGAAACCTCTTTCTATTGATTGCCTTACCTGTCAGTAACTCAATAAGCAACACTGCCTCTTTCAAAAATCAATGAACGGAAATGCTATGAGGAAACAAATTGGGAGAAATCTTCATTCTTGTAAGTATTCACAGAAAAGACTTTAATTGTTGCTATTCTTTACTTATTAAAATAGGGAAAATTAAAAGAATGATAATACTCAGTGCTTGCAAGAATCCAGGGAAATTGAGGCCCATATATTATTGTAAAATAACAATCTTTGGAAAGACAAACTAGCCAACTAAGGAAAAATGCTATATGAATGAAGGTACTTGTTGTGGCAGTTTCTAATGAAAAAAGACTTGAAGCAACAGACTTAGTCAGAGGAGAAGGTCTAAGTAAATTGTGGTACACATGAGAATATTGTATAGCTAACAAAAATATCCTTATCATCAGGAATACAAGCATGAAACAATGCCCATACCTCTGTGTACTCACTTCTCTACACTTGGCTCAGTCAGCTCCATGCACGCTGAAATTAAGGTGAAGGCCAGCTGGACTCCTTTTTTATTTTTATTTTTTTAATTGAGGTATCATTGATGTACAATATTATATAAGTTTCAAGTGTAAAACATAGTTGTTCATGATTTTTAAAGGGCTTATTCCATTTGTATTTATTATGAAATATTGGCTATACTCCCTGTGTTGTACAACCAACTAGACTCTTATCCTGGGGCTTTGGGAACAATCTGCTTCCAGCCTCATTCAAGTTGTTGGTAGAATTCGGTATTTTGCATTTGCAGGACTGAGATTTTCATCTTCTTTCTGGCTGTCCGCTGGTGGGTTCACTGTCATCTCTAGAGGCTTCTCCAAGGCCCTTCCATGTGGCCCCCTCCATCTGAGCATTAGAGAACCTTCCTTATGTTGTTCCTCACTTTCTCTTTTGCTACCAACTGGAGAAAACTCTACTTTTATTGGGCTCATGTGATTAGGTTAGGCGCATATGCAATGGGTTAGGCCCATTGACCTGTCTTAGGGTCAATGTCTGCAAAATCCCTTTTGCCACATAACATAATCATGGAAATCAAACCAAGGAGCAAAGGGTACCATGGGGTCATATTAAAATTCTGCCTGCCATGCCACAGATTGGGCTCACTCTCTCACTTCCTTTAGGTCTTTTCTCAGTTTTTAACTTTTCAGCAAAGTGTTTCCTGGAATCTATCTAAAATTTCAACTGCTCCTCTTATCCCCACCCAAACTTCTACCCCCTTTTTCTGTTTTTGTTTTTGTTTTTAATTTCTTCTTTAGCACTTATCATCTAATGTACAATATGTCTTACTTATTTATATTGTTTGTTATCTGTCTTCTCCAGCACATGTAATCTCAAAGAGATCAGGAACTTTGTTGTTCTCTGCTGTATGTAGTTCTCACTGGTAGAATGGTGCCTGGAACATAACAAATACTCAGTAAATATGTGTTTAATGAGTGAATAAATGATACAAAATTATATAGAGAGTATGATTACAATTATTTAAAAATATGAATGTATGTAAACACAATTAAAATAGTATTGTTAAGATGGTAAGATTTTAATAGCTTAAAAATCTATTTCCCAAGCTTTGCACTATTTTTATATTGACATAACAAAGAAAAGACCCCATAGAAGGGGCTGTCCTCTGGGTAGTGGGATTTAGCCAAGTATGACATACCTTGTGAGCAGGTACTTTTGAGGTAATGCTAAGGACTCAGCAGCTCATCATAGGCAGAAAAACATGCCAGAGGCGATATGGAAGAGGAGAAAGAGCATGGGAGATGGAATTGCAAAGACCTGGATTTGAATCTCTCTTCAAGTATTTACGAGTTGGGTGACTTGAAAAGTCACTTAAACCCTCTGAGCCTATTTTCTCACTACATAAATGAGGACACTAACTACTTTCATCATTGGGTTGCCATAAGGATCATGTAAGATGCTCAGTATTACTTTGATTCATGTCATCCAGCCTATTCACCCTTGTGATGGCCAAGAGAAAGGCTTCTCATGCTTTATCAACTTCTCTTCTTCATCTAACTTGTGTGCAGTTACAGAAAAGGACTTTCTTGTTAGGGTAGGTTGATTTTCCCATGAAAGAAATATCACCGATTTTTTTTAAAAGCAATATTGGTTTCCAATAATTGTAACTAGCTTAAAATAACAGAAACAGAAATTCCTATGTGGATAACAAAATTTCCCTTTGAGTTCCAAAGGATCTCCTGGCACTCTCAAATTATTGTACCTTGAAATTGTTTCAATAATTGCATTCTTTATGACAGGAGTTTGAATATCAAATATTGGTCACTACAAGAATATTAAATTTTTAATCAGAAATAGGGAAAAATTACTTTAAGGTCTGATACTATCAATTTCTCATTATTTGACCTTGAACCATTCACCTTACTTCTCTTTGCCTTCTGGTACATTTTGAGAATCCTTGCATGCATGAACAAATGACTCTTTGTGGAAAGATAATTCCCATAGCAATAAAAGTGATTACATTTTAAGCATCTAGGATATTCCAGGCTCAGTGCTATATTCTTTACATACATTATCTTAAAAGCTCAAAACAAGTCAACCAGCTGATATCATTGTCTCCATTTTATCCACAAGAAAGCTGAGGCTTAGAGAAATCAAATAAATTCTTGAGAGTAGCACAACAAAATGCTAGAATTGATCTCCTGCTATAATCTCTTAACATCATTTTGCATTTGGATTATTCTTTTCAATGCATTTACTCTCTGGCCCAATTTTGTGTCAAAGAGGATTTGGTTCAACATTCTATGCCTTTATCTAAGTCTTCAATTTAAAAAAAAAATTAACGCAAGTTTGTTTGTTCCTTGCTACACCCCAGGCACCTAGCACACCTATTATTAGGTAGTAGGTGTTCAATAAATGACTTTTGAATGAATGAATGAATAATGTGGTGTCCTGTGCCATGTCTCCCTTGACATACAGTAGTATTGGCCCTTTCAGTTACAAATCTATTAGATTTTGTTGTTAAGATATCCTCATTTTTGTACTTTTATCTGTAATTACTAAAGGGAGACGTTGTGAAATGTTTTGGTGTGGTCGGGTACACTATAGTTTCCCCCAAATTACACTATATCTATAGTTTCCCCCAAATCTACCATTCTGATAATCTTATTTTACAAAAAGGAAAGCTTAAGATGTATCTCGTTTTTCATGAACATATTATTTTTCTCCTCTTTCTTCTCTTAGAGTTCACAAATACTCAATTTTATCACTTGACCCAGAAAACTACTTGGGATAGACATTAAGTGCAATATATATTTTTTGCAGCATGTTCCTTTTGGTGAGGCAAGATAGTATTTTCTATCTTAATTCTTATAGGATTTCTGGCAGAATTTTGAGGCTACATTTGGGAACTTCTCTTAACAACAAAAACAGCAATAACCATTTATTCCAAAAGTTGCGTATATAAACACTGCATAGACACCTGACCTACATTATCTAATTTAATTTCCCCCAAATCTATGAAGTAGGCATGAATATCTGAAATTTACAGATCAGGAATCCAAGACCCAAAGAGCTAACTATTTGCCCAAAGTCACCCATATGGTAAGTAGTAATCAGGATTCAAAGCCAGGTCTCTAATTCCAAAGATTGTGATTTTAATGAGTATATATGTTGCCCTTTATAACTTTTCAAGGCCAGGAAACACATTAAAAACATCCTAATTTTTTCTTATGATCACTTCACCTGTGTTTGGCTTCAATTTTCTTGTTTTATTTGGATTAGGCTAGGTTATGCTGCAGTGACAAATAGCATCAATTATACTTTAGTGTTGCACTTATGTATCAAAATGGGTTTACATGATTGCAATGACTGGAAGATCATGCTGGAAAGTCATGCACAGGCAATTAACTATTTTAAACTCAAAATGATACATATCACTTCTAGTGGCATATCATGGCCAAAGCAAATCACATAGCCAAGCCAAACTTCAAGCGGTAGGGAATCACAGCCCTCCATTGTATCAGGAAGGAGAGAACAAGCTATCAGTGGACACTGGTAGTGTCTCCACATATCCATGTATTTTCTGCCCTTTTCAGAGTTGAAAATATTCTCTCTACTTTTAAAATTTTTCTTGGGGTATAGTCGATTTACAATGTTGTGTTAGTTTCAGGTGTACAGCAAAGTGAATCTGTTATAAATATAAGTATACCCACTCTTTTTTAGATTCTTTTCCCATATAGGCCATTACAGAGTACTGAGTAGAATTCCCTGTGCTATACAGTAAGTCCTTATTAGTTATCTATTTTATATATAGTAGTGTGTATGTGTCTATCCCAATCTTCCAGTTTATCCCTCCCCCACCTTACCCCCTGGTAGCCATAAGCTTGTTTTCTACATCTGTAACTCTATTTCTGTTTTGTAGATAAGTTCATTTGTAGTCTTTTTTTTTTTTGACTCCACATATAAGTGATATCATATGATATTTGTCTTTGTCTGACTTACTTCACTCAGTATGACAATCTCTAGGTCTATCCATGTTGCTGCAAATGGCATTATTTCATCCTTTTTTATGGCTGAGTAATAGGCATTTCTCCAAAGAAGACATACAGATGGTTAAAAAGCACATCAAAAGATGCTCAACATCACTAACTACCAGAGAAATGCAAATCAAAACTACAATGAGGTATCACCTCACACCAGTCAGAACGGCCATTGTCAAAAAATCTACAAACAATAAATGGTGGAGAGGGTGTGGAGAAAAGTGAACCCTCCTACACTGTTGGTGGGAATGTAAACTGGCAGAGCCACTATGCAGAACAGTATGGAGGTTCCTTAAAAAACTAAAAATAGAGCTACCATATAATCCAGCAATCCCACTCCTGGGCATATATCTGGAGAAAACCATAATTTGAAAAGATACATGCACCCCCAATGTTCACTGCAATGCTATTTACAATAGCCAGGACATGGAAGCAACCTAAATGTCCATCAACAGATAAATGGATAAAGAAGATGTGGTACATACATAAAAAATATTCTTTTTTAAGAGAATCGGTAATGAAGTTCAGTTTTCATTAAAAATTATACCATTATCGGGGCTTCCCTGGTGGCGCAGTGGTTGAGAGTCTGCCTGCCGGTGCAGGGGACACGGGTTCGAACCCTGGTCTGGGAGGATCCCACATACCGCGGAGCAACTAGGCCCGTGAGCCACAACTACTGAGCCTGCGCGTCTGGAGCCTGTGCTCCGCAGCAGGAGAGGCCGCGATGTTGAGAGGCCCACGCGCCACGATGAAGAGTGGCCCCCGCTTGCCACAACTGGAGAAAGCCCTCGCACAGAAACGAAGACCCAACACAGCCAAAAATAAAAAATAAAATAATAAATAATAAATAAATAAAAAATTAAAAAAAAAATTATACCATTATCTATTTTCTTATAATTATACCATTATATATTTTCACATAAAAATTATGCCATTAGTTCCAACACTTCCTTCTTGAACCTTACAAAACTAAGTAAGCCCTTTTGGTTGTCCCTCAAACTTATTGTAAGAATCATGTAAATCTAATTATTATTTTCTGACCAGTTGGTCACCTTCATTATTTCCCCACTCTATACATATCCTTTAAAACTCTGCATTCATTAGAGCTCCCTGTACAGTTATACTGACCTCACGAAACTATCCCCACTCTTCTTCAGCATTATGAAACCTTGAGGGTGCAAAGTCATAATTTCAATTTTGTGTCCCTGATGTCCCCAGAGATCTTTTGGAGATTCAAGATGCTTTGAAAAGAAGGACTTAAAATGTTTATTCCTCCCCCACCTTTATTAACAAGCTATTAGAGATGTGCAAAATAAAGAAGTTTTTTTTGTTTATTTTTTGTTTTTTTTTTTAAGAAAGAAGCATTCAGGAAAGAGAAACCCAACAAAGGGTGAAAGCGGTGAAGTGAAGTCATAAGATGACAGCTTTTTTCTAGAGAAAAGCCAGTTCAGACTGCAGGAGGAGGATGGAAGATAGAAACTTCTGGGAGAGAAGCTCTCCGGGCAGTCTGTTACATTTGAAAAGTGAACACATAATTGATCTGATGGAAAAAAACTAAGGATAGGTACACTGAAGACCACTCATGTCAAAAGCAAACATTAAAAACAAAATAATAGTCATTAACTGTAGGAAAAGTAAATATGTTGTGCAAAATGGAACTATACCTGTAGAATTTGTCTCTGCCTTATTCAATATTTAAACAATAACTTAAATACTGCTGTTAATTAAACAGAGTTAGATGTAGCTGTGGTAACTTATTTCCAAATATCTCCCATCCTGTATGCCTTATGCAATGAGACTTTGTCACTCTTCCCATCAAGATGTGGAGTTGATTTCTCCTCCCTCAGAGTTTAGGCTTGCCCTGTCCCTTACATGGACCCATACACTGCGGTAGAAGCGAATGCTGAAGGCTTGTGAAGCTGGACTTTAAGAGATCTTGTAGCTTCTGTTTTCAAGCTTTAGGAATGCTTCCTCTTGGAATGCTGCCTTGAGACTGCCATGTTCTGAGGAAGCCCGAGTGAGGCATGTGGAAGAGGACTAAGGAGCCCTGAATGAAAGCTCAGCTGAGTCCAGCTCCTGGCCAGTCCACCAGCTGAATGCAGTTACATAAGTGAAGCCAGAAGAACACCCAACTGATGCAAAGCATCCCCAAAAATAATAACTTGTTATTTCCTTAAGCCACTAATTTTGGGGTGATTTGTTATCCCCAAATAGACAACAGAAACAATATCTATATTGGATGGAAAGGAGAGGTGAGGTGGTATAAGAGAGCTAAATCATCAACTAAAATGCCAGGAAATTAACAAATAATATTTTCAAAAGAAAAAGAGCACCAGGAGTATATGATGAGAGGTGTGGAGATAGATGCCAGAAGAAACAATTCAAGTGTTTTAAGTTGTTGCCTGGGGCCAGACCATGGGGTGGGCCAGGGGAATGCAGTTTTTCATTACAGACCTCTTAGTTGTATTTGATTTTTAAAATGTGAACATGAATTGCTTTGATAAAAGTAAAATTTATGTATTTTAAAATTATCCCTGGGATATGCAGTCATGTGAAGCTAGGGCATGCGAAGGCCTCAGGGCCTGGCAGATGAATGAGGAGACAGCTCTAATTTGGTAAGTTGCTTTCTGTGGACATCCTGCCCCTAAAGGCTTGTCTTCCCTCTTAGCCTCCCCTTTCAGTTTCAGTTCTTAGCAACCAGTTAAAAATGAGGATGTATTTTAATGTACAGGCAAAGGCTTACAAGTAACTTAGAAGAAGAAAAGATAAACAAAAAAAAACACACAAAAAAAACAAAACAAGAGGCAGCAATGAACTTCCCTTTGTCTTCAGCTAATTTCTATCCTGGCCCCCTTCCTTCTTAGAAGAAAAGGTAGAGAAAAAAAGCCCAGAAGCCCTTGAATTACTAACACCTAAAGTAAAAGAATAATATCTTTAAATCACTGGCTCTGAGAACCTCTCAATAGCCCCAACTCTGTGCAATCTGATTTCTGGAAAAATACTCATAATTGTGTAATCTTTGAGGTCCCTCCTTGTTTGTGACTATGCATGTCATCTTTACATAAATCTTAAAGAATTTGGGGTTCCTCCACTAATATACTATAGGCAGAAATAGCTTTGGAAAATCTGCTTATTTGTATTTCCTCCATCTTTCCCTTTAGAATTCTTAATACCATTCTTTGGCCTATTAAACATGCCTGCTCAAGCCATCCTTTATTTCTTAGAGCAACATAGTCTGTGGCTTTGGCTACACAATTCTGACAGCTGGAAAACTTGGTTGGTTCATGCTTTAAAAAAAAAATCAATCAAAGCAGCTGTTTGGCAAAGTATATTGAATGATTTTCTCATTTTTCAGCAAGCTGTTGTGGAATTACACCACTTCAACTCAATGGTCTCTCATTCTCCCAAATATCTCTACTCTTTAACTGGCTTTCCTTATTCTGTCCTATCCTTGCCTCAGCCCCCAGCTTACCTTACCTTCAAAGGAAGTACCACAGGATTGTGTTTTCTGGTTGGGTGATGCCAGTAATGAAGGTGGAGCTATTCGTGGAGAATGGATCACAGAATATGTGTGTGGTCAGTTTGTATGCAAAAAACTGTTAAGATGGGAGGGCTGAGCAAAGCCCCTTCCTCTGCCTTCTCCATCCTTGCCAGCGTTAGTTACTGGGTCCAACCTTGGCCAGTCCAGCATCATCCCAGGTTGTGCCAGGCCCACCATCCCTAGGACTTGGAATTGAATCTTATGCTCACAGGCTGCTCTCTAACCTGCCAAGTATAACAATAACAAGAACAAGAATAAATGCCAATTGCTGAGCATCTGCTATGGGTCCAAATTAGACTGGCTACTTATTGCTGATCCTTCCACCAGTCCCAAATGTTAGGTATGCTTATTCCCATTTTACAGAAAAGCTTACATCCTGGCCCAGGGTCATGTAACTAGCCACATGTGGAGGCAAGATTTTGATATGTATTTTTCTGACCACAAAACCTCAGTCTACTCGGGATATTACTGGCCTTCTGGGCCCTGCAAACACATACTATTGTGTTGACTTGAAATAAATAGGTCCAAAATAGCTTAGTTCTATCTTACATTGAGTCTCTCTTTCTGAAGAAGCGAGTCTTTCACCACCTCTCTCTTTCTAATGAATTAAGCCCCCTTGATGGTGACATTTGTCTGAATTTGGCCAATGCATTTAACTCTGTTCCTTGAACCCCTGGCAGCTTTGGCAGAGGCCGATATAGAGAATGGCCAGTTCCTTCAGCCCTGGTCTTGCCTGCCTCCCCTCCCTGCTGCCCAAGAACTCTACCCTTAAAATACAAACATCTAAAAAAACTAATGAATGTTATATTCATTACTTATGCATGTCATTGTGTCCTAAGCAGTGTGCTATAGTTTGTGGGGGACAAAACAAATCAAGCACAGATCCTGGCCTCAAGGAGCTACTATCTGTTAGAAGCGGTTGATTAGTATAGATTTAAACCACTAGTAGTAGTAATTGTAATGGTAAGCACCTATATAGCTCTTCCCAGGGGAAGGGCACTTTAAGAAAGTTATTTCACTTTGTCCTCTCAATAGCCCAGTGAAGTAGATTCTGTTATCCTATTTTACAAATAATGAAACGGCAACAGATAGGTTAAGATTATGAACCCAGGCAGTCTGGCTCCAGATCTGAGCTCTTAAACACTACTGGGTTTGGTGAAGATGCCGCATGGGTTGCAGGAGAAACACAGGTCACGGGAACTGAGAGGAGAGAGAAATGTCACTTGGCTGCATAAAGCTAGGAAGGCTTCCTGCAGGAGGTAGCACTTGAGCTAAACCATGAAGGATGGGTAATATCGGGCCATAAGGGATGAGTACACAGGAAGGGAATTTCAGAGGGAGAGAACAGCAATCAGCTGGTTGTTCGAAGGCTCTTGTTGCTGAGGCCTCACCTGCCTCCTGTCTGAGTTGTGACATGAGTCATCAGCCCAGCCCTGCATGCCTGCAGTGTGCAAGACTGGGTGATCCTTTTGTCCATCAGCCCAAGTATGTCTTTGGAAAAATACCTTTATCCCCCTTTTGCGTGACTCCTGGTTTCTCTCCTGGTTTATGTCTGTCTCTGGGATGTGGAGTCCTTCCTTTAAGAATGTCAGTGTAAAAGAACCTTGAGCGAGGATTTGACCCAGGCAGGAGAGCAGTTTTCACCATGTCAGATGAGTGAATTCACTGCCCAGCCTAGGGAAATACTTTTGGTGTTGCTCTACCCCAAGGGGGACAGATGGCAGCAGGCTATCTAACCTCTGTGCATTTCCTGAATGTGACATGTCTGCTCATCTTGTTGTTGGCTGAACTGAGAGGGACACCACAGTGAGAAGGTTGGGGAGAAAACTGAGCATGGAATCATCATTCCCGACCCCCTTCACCATGCCCCATCTGCGCCAAGAAAACGGTCATGGTAATGATGAATTTGTACCCTGTGTCTCCCACTGAGGGTGCAGCTCAGGGAGAAACTTGGGGATGAATATAATCCCCACCACACTGAGCAATGCCTCTGACCACAGCACAAACTGCTATGGAGGTTCCTAGGTTTTCTTAATCCTCTAACTTTAAATCCTTTTCAAATACAACCTCATTGACCATTCAGCATCATCCTGGGTGAACTTTTTATTCACATCATCTGACTTCTCCTCTCCAGATGTGTCATCGTGGGTAGCCTCTGCTAACTGTAGCCATTATGGTTTCTCGTTGTTTTTGTTTTTTGCTGAGTTACTTGCCTGCTCCTGACATTAGAAATGTACTGATCTCCTCTCTTTCCTAAGTCTGAACTCCAGCTTTACTGTTTATATTCATTGTGTTCCAAAATAATTAGTCACTTGCCTTGGTGGATGAGTTTTGAATGTGACTTTTCTGAAGAGATACTTCCAGAATCCTCAAAACAAGAAGACTCAAAGTACTTTAATGTCATCAGTGGATTTTTACTCCTGTTGTGGGGTGGGGCAGGACGTGCGCGTGTTTTACTTTCTGTGTGCCATTTCTTTTGCATCTCTCAGTGGTTAAGGAAAGACCTGGTACGTGAGTAGCCTCCCCCTGAAAGCTCTGGGCATCCATCTCAGGCACACAGACAGAAGATGTTCTCAGGGTTCTGAGGTGAACAGTGCCCTTCCTTCTGTGGAGTCGTGATGAATGGAGCAGATGTTCTCAATAAGTCCTGATGTGAATAGAAAGAGAAAACTGACTGGATGAAAAAAGAGGGGGTGAGAGATATCCTGTAACACATTATTCCCCTAGGCTGGAGAATACCACATGCAAAACTTCTCCAATAGCTTTGAAGAGTCAACTTACTGAAGAGCTCAATAAGGTGGTATGAAATCATCATTACTTACCCTGGACGATTTATGTTCCCATGACTTGTGTTAGTTCGGGTGTGTTTTTCCCTCCTATAAGATCTTCACCTTTCACTTGCCTTGTTATATTTATAGGGTTGCTCTTATGTATCTTGTTCCTAAAGCCTCCTAAGCCATTTTCCCCCAATGCACTGGACTCTAGGCAAAGAGCATTTTTGAACTCCTGGTAGTGTCACCGGATATTTGTCTGTGCGCTAGTTGAATTCCTGTGCAGCTTTGAATTCTCTTTCCAGAGAAGTAAGGCTTTATGGCTCTTGCAGATTCGCTTAATCTTTTGCAGCACATGAATGATCCCTTCATTCTAAAGGCCCCATGGTTGATTTGGTAATTTCTATAGATCTGTCTCTCACAGGTTTGCTTTTGTCTGCTCCTTCCTTTTCTGTTACTTCATTATTTCATGAGATTTTACTCCACCTTATTTACCATCCCCAATTCAGGCCACTCCTTATTCTTCTCCTTAACTTTAGAGCTTTTTTATAGCTCAGCCTCCAAGAGCCCAGGGTTTCATCTCTACATTCTGCCCATCATTCCCCCTCCTGTTAACTGAAGCATAGACTAGGAATTGCGTGCTTCCACACTCCATTGGTCATTTGTAGCTTTGGCTTTATGGGGATTTTGTCTCTGAAGACCTCATTCCATGAGATCTGTGGTGTCCTAAAAGATGGAGAGCAGAGTTGCTGGTCACTGGCTGGAGTGAGAACTTGTCTGCTTTAAGTTCTTCATGTTCATTACTTTGCTTGGAAAAATGTGTCTTTTAGAATTCTGTGCAGGAAGACATTTTGTGTATGTGTGGGTTTTTTCCTAATTATATGAACTCTATATTTTGATAATAGCATACTGTTTTTTTTTTTAATATTTCAGGGTGGTTTTATCTTAAAGACTGTGAGTTTTAATCATATTTAGAATTTGATATTTTTATTTAACCTATATTTTTGTTTAAAAACTGCAGCATTAGGGAGGAGATATGGGGATATATGTTTATGTATAGCTGATTCACTTTGTTATACAGCAGAAACTAACATACCATTGTAAAGCAATTATACTCCAATAAAGATGTTAAAAAATTTAAAAAAAATAGAAAAATAAAGGACCAGATGGTAAAGAAAAACAAACATACTGCAGCTTTTAAATCCACAATTTTGATTCAGATTTAAATATAATCAGTTAAGCTAATACATTTCACCAGCTCAGGGCTTATAAAACACTCAGGAGAAAGAACAATTCAAGATATCTTTTGAGCCCCTATGTTCAAAAGAGTTTGCTAATTGAGTGTTGGAACCTTTAACCAGAGTATCAAAATTAAAGAGAAAAGAAACAACTGTATGAGAAGTTCTGAAAATCTCAAACCTCCATATTTCCAGTCTTTTCACCTCCCAATTCATCTTTTTTTTTATTGCTGCTATAATGGTCTTTCTAAAATATAATCCAAATCAAGTAGCTTCCCTGATCAGAAGTCATATCAGTACATTCATTTAATTTCATAAATGAAGTCCAAATTCCAAGAATTGACAATGTAAAATCTCCACAATGTGGTTTCAACTTCCCTTATCCTCATATTTTTACCATTTCCTTCCTCCCTCTCTTCCTCTCCCCATCCCTGCCTTCCCATCTCCCACCCTTTCTCCCTTCCTTCCAGGATATTAAACATCCCCAATATACCAAAGTCTTGAGACACAAAGGGGAATGAGTCATCCCTCAAAGACCCCCAGTCTCCATTCTTCTGCCAAGGTTCACAGTACCTTCTACATACTCTGGCCCTATTGTCTTTGCTCCACCGTGTTCCCACCACTCACTCCCTCCCACCTTTCCGTCACCTCAAATGCCATCTCCACTACCATCTCTCCCCATCTAGACTCTCTCAATCCAAACTCCTCTCCTTCCTTAATGCTTCACAACGTAGGGTGTCTACCTTCTATGTGCTTCCTGTGGTATATTTTTCCTTCATTAAATTTTTTTCTGATCATGAAAGCAATACATGCTCATTCTGCAAGACTTTGAGAATCGAGGTAAGTGTAAAAGGAAAACATGACATGGTCTAGTGTACGAGGCATTCACTGAGAATGTGGATGTCCAGATTCTAGTCCTATCTCTGCCATTTAGGAGGTGAGGGACATTGAGCGTGGTGTTTATCCACTTTAGGCCTTATATTTTTCTCCTCTAAAAGATGGGAACTGAGCTCCTGATCTGTAAGGACTATTCTGGTTGCAGAACTCAATGCCTAATTTACTTGTCTATAAGTGTACACTGTGCATCTTGGCTCCTCTGTCGGGCAGTGATGTGCTCTTCATTGCCACACCTTGTAGTTGGCCCAGAGTGCATCTTCCCGCCATCTTGGAAGAACAAAGGCATGCTTTGAGAGTCTCATAATTTTATCCGCAAAAGACTCAACTTTTAATAATTTTCAGCCATTATATCAAATGTACCTAGCTTATTTAATGGTGAAACATGCTGGACTTGAATTTTATTATTAGATTCAGGGTTTATTATCCTGTGTCTTTCTGTACATTCTTGCTTCCCTTTTATTCCCTTCTAACTTCAAATGATAGCACCAAGCAAAACATTAAAATTCTATCCGCTCAAACAACACCATAAACATTATTTAAAATGATTTTGTTCAAAATCATTGCAAACCCATGTGACGCATGAGTCTATATTTAATGCTATCCTCTCTTCTGAAATTTGAGAAGTTTTTTTTTTCAGTCTAGAACTCTGTGATTTGGAGAATTGGAAAAAAACTCTGAGAGTAGCAACTTTATCATAAGATTCATGCCAACAGTAACTGGATAAGGGTGTAGATTTATAAATCCCTATAGTTCTTTAGAGTTTCTACATATTTTGAGGGGGAAGTTTTTCCATAACATTATCTCCTCTTTCCTAAATGTGATATCCAGGAAGCCCTTCATTTATGTTTGCTACATAATTACCCTTCAAAGTAGTTCCTGAGTCTTATATAAGCAACCAATAGATACTTTGTTTCCTCTGTGCTTTCCTGTGTAGGGGGTGGGGTGGGATGAAGGCTTGTCCTGGGACTGCCACTTGTCTGGGTGAAGGTGGGCAAATGGCAACCTCCCTGTGCCTCAGTTTCCATCTCTTTAAATTGAATTGCCTTTCTTTCCAAATTGTGGTGAAGATCAAATAAGATGGTATGATAAAACCTTTTGAAAACTACAAAGCCCCATAGGAGGTGGCAGGGGTAATTCTCCTTTAGACCTGTCCCCAGGGTTCATGGGAAACCTGTCTCATGCCCCATCTCCTGTAAAATCTCTGTTCTTTGCTAGGGATGAAGAGAGCTGAGGGATCGGTTTACTTTATATTTTGCTTTAACACTATGGTAATATTAATGTGCAAACAGAACTTTTGCATTGGTATATTAATTGCTTTCATCTATTATTTCCTATTATTGGAAGTATTTCTCTATACTCCCTAGAAATGTATTAAAACTATTTGATTATAATTTTATACTAATGGTAATTAGCACTCTTAAGAGTGTAAACATGTAGGCACCCCGTATCATGAAGTCCCTCTTTAACATGCCAGGATAATATCCTGTTATTCCAGAGGGGTGAAACAAAAAAATAAGTTTGTTATCGTCAAAATGTGAGAGAGCACAAAACAAGATACCACAGGAAATCAATTGCATAAGTTGTGAAAAATAACCCACCCTCTTACTTGCTCTCTTATAGTATAAAAATACATCACACATAATTCCCCCCCACACATCAAAATAGAGTCAAACTAGTCAAAAGGAGAAACTCTGAGCATTATTTTTTTTTCTCCCCAGTTTTATTGAGATATAATTGACATGTAACATTGTATTAGTTTAAGGTATACAACATAATGACTTGATATATGTACCCATTACAACATGATCGCCACAGTAAGTTTAGTTAACACCCATCACCTGACATAGTTACAAATTTTATTTTTCTTGTGATGGGAACGTTTAAAATCTATTCTCTTCACAATTTTCAAATATACAATACAGTATTGTTAACTAGGGCTGAGTGTCCTAGGGCTGAGTGTCTGAACTGGTCTACCAATATCTTGTTAGATTATGCCACCTGCTCCCTTCTAACTATTTTTTAACCAGAACCTTCTGAGACAGAACAACTGTTTTCTGCTATTGTAGCAGATCCTTGCCATAAACTCTGTGTTTTGAAATAGCAGTTTACTTAGGTCAAATAGGCTGATATGTTTCAGTTGCTGAATTTTTATTAGATTTTTAAATATATGTATAAGAGCTCACATAAATGTTTTTCCATAGGTATTATCCTATTCATTTTTACAGAACGGAATTCCAAAACCAAGCTCCAGGGAGGTCAAGCAATTTGCTCAACGTTATGTAACTGTTGGAGAATTGAGTTGTAACTTGTCTCAAGCCCCAAATCCCACACTTTTTCTTCATGACGTTCCCGATCATTTTTCCTCATCTCTTAGCAGTAGCAACTTTTCTTTCATCAATTCTCCTATAATTCTTCTTCCTGGACCATGTTGCTTCTCACTTTGAAGGATGCAATTCTATCGGTGATCTGGTGGAATCAGTAAATGTCATGCTACCTGGGCATGCAGGGTGCTCTTTTACAGAAATAACAGGAGAAACAGTCTTAAAATGAGGCACAGTGGCTGTTTATTTAAATGGTCCCACTGAGGCCATTTTCACCAACTAGGTTTCAAAGTTCCCTGCTTATTTCCTTGCACAAGGAACACGTCTTTGGGAATGATGCTGTCCTTCATGACGCTTCACGGGAAACAGACAGACATTTCAAATCTCATTACCTGATCGATCCAGGCCTCCTAAGAGAAAGAGAACAAAGGCAATTTATGTGGGAGCAAAACGTGAGTCAGTTAGCTCTCTGACTAAAAGATGAGAGGACGCTGAACCATAAATCCCAGGTAGACCTGTTTCTTCTCAGTTCAGAGGCTGCCTCCTGACTCCCTCTGTAGTAGGAGCAAATACTTTATGGAGGGCAATTGTAACAGACCGTTTCTACTGGACACGGCAGGCATTTTCCTTCAGCTCTTTCTTGACGATGTGGTCCCAAAGTGGGTTACAGCAGAAGACACACATAACTTTCTGGACCCTCTCATGACTCTACCATGGATGCAAGCTTCCTGGTTTCTACCTTTCCAGACAATCAAATAGCTGTGATTTTATGGGAATCAATGTGGTATCAACATGGCATCTAAAAGATAGAACAGGGCAAATATATGCAGTTCTGTGTGAGCGACTGTGTCTGAATGTCAGTGAGATTAAAGGACTATGTAATAAGCTTCAGCCATGGGTCAGGCACTGAGCTGTGTACTTTTTTACCTATGGTCTTTCTTTTAATTGTCACAGTCACTCTCCTAAGAGGGTGGTAGAGTAAAGACTAACTTAGATCTGGCTTAACTCAAACCAGAACTGAACTGCTTTACTGCCATCTGTAACTTAGCCTCCTAATCAGCCTGAACCAGTTCCTGTGTGAACCAGTTTTAAAGACAACGGATCCTCATGGAACATTTTTCACTGGCAGGTCCACTAATCTCTATTGTTTTTATGTTGGCTGTCAGCAAAGGGATGGGGGGTTATTTGCTCATTTCTTCTTCAGACTGGAATCTTCTATGTATCTGAAATATAACAAGCCACCTGATACAGCGTGGTGGGCTAGATAAAAAGACCAGATCATTTGGAGTCAGACAGACCAGGGTTGGAATCCCAACCATACCTCATCATCGCTGTGTTGCATTGAGCAAGTCACTTTACTTCTCTGGGGCTCAGTTTACTTATCTGTAACATGAAGATGAGAAAACCTATATCACTGGCTGGTTGTGGGAGTTAAATCAGATAATGTCTGGTTTGTGTGTGTGTGTGATATGCCCTTTGTCTTTATTCCAAGTGTATGCAAATAATAATGATATTGATGAGTCTGAAAGATATCAGCCAGAATTTCAGGAATATTGGTTTTCATATTAGGGAAATGAATATAATTTTTTAAATTTATTTTTTATTGCAGTATAGTTGAACCACAATGTTGTGTTAATTACTGCTGTACAGCAAAGTGACTCAGTTATACATATATATACATTTTTTTTCATATTCTTTTCCATTATGGTTTATCACAGGATACTGAATATAGTTCCCTGTGCTATACAGGAGGACCTTGCTGTTTATCCATTCTATATATAGCACTTTGCCTCTGCTAATACCAAACTCCCAATCCAACCCTCTCCCCGCCCCTCCCCCTTGGCACCCACCAGTCTGTTCTCTATGTCCCTGATTCTGTTTCTGTTTTGTAGATAGGTTCATTCGTGCCGTATTTTAGATTCCATATATAAGTGATATCATATGGTATTTGTCTTTCTCTTTCTGACTTACTTCACTTAGTATGATAATCTCTAGTCGCAAGGATAGTGTCTGGTAAGGGCACTGGAGATATTGGATGGTCAGCAAGAGGGAGAAAGCGAGAGTTGGGGTGGAGAGCTCTGTGAGCCATGGCCCATTAAGACGAGGGAAAGGGTGAGTGATCAAGATGTTTCCAGGCATTATGACCCCTAAATGAAGGCTCTGATGAGGCGAAAACACTAACTACAACTGAAGACAGCAGCTTTTCCAAGATGGCCTCATTAAATGTTTAATTGGGTGAGAATATTTTGTGGGTTTCACACACACAGCCAGGAACCTCATGCAGTATTTTATTCTTTCTCTAAATGCCTTTCTCACTGTGCAGAGACACAGACTCAAGGCTTGCTGGAAAATCTACCTGCTTGCTCTGACAGAGAAGACAAACTGATGATTGTGGTTAAGGTATTTTCATGCTTTGATGTGCCTCTTTTAGGACACCTCTCCCGCCCTCCCTGAAAGGGTGGTGGGGACAGTGAGTGAAATGATTTACTGGGAAGTAAGTGAAAGAGGCTTCAGATGATCAACAAGCTCTGCGAAGTCGGAGGTCACTAAAAGGTCAGACTGGAAGTCTGCATTCTAGAAAGCTAATATGGGGTGACGGGTTGTTCTTATTTCACCCCAGAGGTAATTGTTCCCCCAAATGCATTGCCTGCAATATTTCAGGTTGTCTTGATTATATACAAACTCACATATATTGCACTCTCTCCTCTGAGTGGCCCTGGCCTAGTTAAGTCCTGTGCAGAATGCAGAGAAATCACAAGATGTGGTCTCTGTTCTCGAGAACCTTATTTAGCTAAAACGAGAGGATGGAAGACTAAGAAATAATATCAGATGTATTCAGTATGCTCTTCATCCTGAATACCAGTGGAATAGAGACCAGATTCTTCTGTTCTGGCTGGTGCTGATCACTGATGAAATATTCATCAAACTATCTCAAAATGGAGAGAAAATAAGAATGATATTTTAACATCAGTATAGAAGTGTGTGTTATAGAACATATATAATCTGATCATTATACTATATTTAATTTCCATGTTATATATATCTATTACATATGTATGTATCTAACTATCTTTCCTTTTTTTTTTTTTAGATTCCATACATATGTGTTAGCATATGGTATTTGTTTTTCTCTTTCTGACTTACTTCACTCTGTATGACAGACTCTAGGTCCATCCACCTCACTACAAATAACTCAATTTCATTTCTTTTTATGGCTGAGTAATAGTCCATTGTATACACGTGCCACATCTTCTTTTTCCATTCATCTGTCGATGGACACTTAGGTTGCTTCCGTGTCCTGGCTGTTGTAAATAGTGCTGCAATGAACATTGTGGTACGTGACTGTTTTTGAATTATGGTCTTCTCAGGGTATATGCCCAGTAGTGGGACTGCTGGGTTGTATGGGAGTTCTATTTTCAGTTTTTTAAGGAACCTCCATACTGTTCTCCATAGTGGCTGTATCAATTTATATTCCCACCAACAGTGCAAGAGGGTTCCCCTTTCTCCACACCCTCTCCAGCATTTATTGTTTGTAGAATTTTTGATGATGGCCATTCTGACCGGTGTGAGATGCTATTGCATTGTAGTTTTGATTTGCATTTCTCTAATGATTAATGATGTTGAGCATTCTTTCATGTGTTTGTTGGCAATCTGTATATCTTCTTTGGAGAAATGTCTATTTAGGTCTTCTGCCCATTTTTGGATTGGGTTGTTTGTTTTTTTGACATTGAGCTGCATGACCTGCTTGTAAATTTTGGAGATTAGTCCTTTGTCAGTTGCTTCATTTGCAAATATTTTCTCCCATTCTGAGGGTTGTCTTTTTGTCTTGTTTATGGTTTCCCTTGCTGTGCAAAAGCTTTGAAGTTTCATTAGGTCCCATTTGTTTATTTTTGTTTTTATTTCTATTTCTCTAGGAGGTGGGTCAAAAGGAATCTTGCTGTAATTTATGTCATAGAGTGTTCTGCCTATGTTTTCCTCTAAGAGTTTGATAGTGTCTGGCCTTACATTCAGGTCTTTAATCCATTTTGAGTTTATTTTTGTGTATGGAGTTAGGGAGTGTTCTAATTTCATTCTTTTACATGTAGTTGTCCAGTTTTCCCAGCAGCACTTACTGAAGAGACTGTCTTTTCTCCACTGTATATTCTTGCCTCCTTTATCAAAGATAAGGTGACCATATGTGTGTGGGTTTCTCTCTGGGCTTTCTATCCTGTTCCATTGATATATATTTCTGTTTTTGTGCCAGTACCATACTGTCTTGATTACTATAGCTTTGTAGTATAGTCTGAAGTCCAGGAGCCTGATTCCTCCAGCTCCATTTTTCTTTCTCAAGATTGCTTTGGCTATTCGGGGTCTTTTGTGATTCCGTACAAATTGTGAAATTTTTTGTTCTAGTTCTGTGAAAAATGCCAGTGGTAGTTTGATAGGGATTGCATTGAATCTGTAGATTGCTTTAGGTACTAAAGTCATTTTCACAATGTTGATTCTTCCAATCCAAGAACATGGTATATCTCTCCATCTATTTGTATCATCTTTAATTTCTTTCATCAGTGTCTTATAATTTTCTGCATACAAGTCTTTGTCTCCTTAGGTAGGTTTATTCCTAGGTATTTTATTCTTTTTGTTGCAGTGGGAAATGGGAGTGTTTTCTTAATTTCACTTCCAGATTGTGCATCATTAGTGTATAGGAATGCAAGAGATTTCTGTGCCTTAATTTTGTATCCTACTACTTTACCAAATTCATTGATTAGCTCTAGTAGTTTTCTGGTAGCATCTTTAGGATACTCTATGTATAATTTCATGTCATCTGCAAACAGTGACAGCTTTACTTCTTCTTTTCCAATTTGGATTCCTTTTTTTTCTTTTTCTTCTCTGATTGATGTAGCTAAAACTTCCAAAACTATGTTGAATAATAGTGGTGAGAGTGGGCAACCTTGTCTTGTTCCTGATCTTAGTGGAAATGGTTTCAGTTTTTCACCATTGAGGACGATGTTGGCTGTGGGTTTGTCATATGTGGCCTTTATTATGTTGAGTTAAGTTCCCTCTATGCCCGCTTTCTGTAGGGTTTTTATCATAAATGGGTGTTGAATTTTGTCGAAAGCTTTCTCTGCATCTATTGAGATGATCATATGGTTTTTCTCTTTCAATTTGTTAATATAGTGTATCACATTGATTGATTTGCGTATATTGAAGGATCCTTGCATTTCTGGGATAAACCCCACTTGATCATGGTGTATGATCCTTTAAATGTGCTGTTGGATTCTGTTTGCTAGTATTTTGTTGAGGATTTTTCATCTATGTTCATCAGTGATATTGGACTGTAGTTTTCTTTCTTTGTGACATCTTCGTCTGGTTTTGGTATCAGGGTGATGGTGGCCTCATAGAATGAGTTTGGGAGTGTTCCTCCCTCTGCAATATTTTGGAAGAGTTTGAGAAGGATAGGTGTTAGCTCTTCTCTAAATTTTTGTTACAATTCGCCTGTGAAGCCATCTGGTCCTGGGCTTTTGTTTGTTGGAAGATTTTTAATCACAGTTTCAATTTCAGTGCTTGTGATTTGTCTGTTCATATTTTCTGTTTCTTCCTGGATCAGTCTCGGCAGGTTGTGCATTTCTAAGAATTTGTCCATTTCTTCCAGGTTGTCCATTTTATTGGCATGGAGTTGCTTGTAGTAATCTCTCATGATCCTTTGTATATCTGCAGTGTCAGTTGTTACTTCCCCTTTTTCATTTCTAATTCTATTGATTTGAGTCTTCTCCCTTTTTTTACTTGATGAGTCTGGCTAATGGTTTATCAACTTTGTTTATCTTCTCAAAGAACCAGCTTTTAGTTTTATTGATCTTTGCTATCGTTTCCTTCATTTCTTTTTCATTTATTTCTGATCTGATCTTTATGATTTCTTTCCTTCTGCTAACTTTGGGGTTTTTTTGTTCTTCTTTCTCTAATTGCTTTAGGTGTAAGGTTAGGTTGTTTATTTGAGCTGTTTCTTATTTCTTAAGGTAGGATTGTATTGCTATAAACTTCCCTTTTAGAACTGCTTTTGCTGCATCCCATAGGTTTTGGGTCGTTGTGTTTTCATTGTCATTTGTTTCTAGGTATTTTTTGATTTCCTCTTTGATTTCTTCAGTGATCTCTTGGTTATTAAGTAGTGTATTCTCTAGCCTCCATATGTTTGTATTTTTTACAGTTTTTTTTCTGTAATTGATAGCTAGTCTCATAGCGTTGTGGTTGGGAATGATACTTGATATGATTTCAATTTTCTTAAATTTACCAAGGCTTGATTTTGGACCCTAGATATGATCTATCCTGGAGAATGTTCCATAAACACTTGAGAAGAATGTGTATTCTGTTGTTTTTGGATGGAATGTCCTATAAATATCAGTTAAGTCCATCTTGTTTCATGTATCATTTAAAGCTTGTGTTTCCTTATTTATTTTTATTTTGGATGATCTGTCCATTGGCGAAAATGGGGTGTTAAAGTCCCCTACTATGATTGTGTTACTGTCGATTTCCCCTTTTATGGCTGTTAGTATTTGCCTTATGTATTGAGCTGCTCCTATGTTGGGTGCATAAATATTTACAATTGTTATATCTTCTTCTTGGATTGATCCCTTGATCATTATGTAGTGTCCTTCTTTGTCTCTTGTAATAGTCTTTGTTTTAAAGTCTATTTTGTCTGATATGAGAATTGGTATTCCAGCTTTCTTTTGATTTTCATTTGCATGGAATATCTTTTTCCATCCCCTCACTTTCAGTCTGGGTGTGTCCCTACGTCTGAAATGGGTCTCTTGTAGACAGTGTATATACGGGTCTTGTTTTTGTATCCATTCAGCCAGTCTGTCTTTTGGTTGGAGCATTTAATCCATTTACGTTTAAGGTGATTATCAATATGTATGTTCCTATTACTATTTTCTTAATTGTTTTGGGTTTGTTATTGTAGGTCTTTTCTTCCCTTGTGTTTCCTGCCTAGAGAAGTTCCTTTAGCATTTGTTGTAAAGCTGGTTTGGTGGTGCTGAATTGTCTTAGCTTTTGCTTGTCTGTAAAGGTTTTAATTTCTCTGTCAAATCTGAATGAGATCCTTGCTGTGTAGAGTAATCCTGGTTGTAAGTTTTTTCCCTTCATCACTTTAAATATGTCCTGCCACTCCCTTCTGGCCTGCAGAGCTTCTGCTGAAAGATCAGCTGTTAACCTTATGGGGATTCCCTTGTGTGTTACTTGTTGTTTTTCCCTTGCTGCTTTTAATATTTTTTCTTTGTATTTAATCTTTGATAATTTGATTAATATGTGTCTTGGAGTGTTTCTCCTGTATTTGTCCTATATGGGACTCTCTGTGCTTCCTGCACTTGATTGACTATTTCCTTTCCCATATTAGGGAAGTTTTCAACTATAATCTCTTCAAATATTTTCTCAGTCCCTTTCTTTTCCTCTTCTTCTTCTGGGACCCCTATAATTCGAATGTTGGTGTGTTTAATGTTGTGCCAGAGGTCTCTGAGACTGTCCTCAATTCTTTTCATTCTTTTTTCTTTATTCTGCTCTGCAGTAGTTATTTCCACTATTTTATCTTCCAGGTCACTTATCCGTTCTTCTGCCTCAGTTATTCTGCTATTGATCCCTTCTAGAGAATTTTTAATTTCATTTATTGTGTTGTTCATCACTGTTTGTTTGCTCTTTAGTTCTTCTAGGTCCTTGTTAAATGTTTCTTGTATTTTCTCCATTCTATTTCCAAGATTTTGTGTCTTCTTAACTATCATTATTCTGAATTCTTTTTCAGGTAGACTGCCTATTACCTCTTCATTTGTTAGGCCTGGTGGGTTTTTGCCTTGCTCCTTCATCTGCTCTGTGTTTCTCTGTCTTCTCATTTTGCTTAACTTACTGTGTTTGGGGTCTCCTTTTCGCAGGCTGCTGGTTCATAGTTCCTGTTGTTTTTGTGGTGTCTGTCCCCAGTGGCTAAGTTTGGTTCAGTGGGTTGTGTAGGCTTCCCAGTAGAGGGGACTAGTGCCTATGTTCTGGTGGATGAGGCTGGATCTTGTCTTTCTGGTGGACAGGTCCACGTCTGGTTGTGTGTTTTGGGGTGTCTGTGAGCTTATTATGATTTGAAGCAGCCTCTCTGCTAATGGGTGGTGTTGTGTTCCTGTCTTGCTAGTTGTTTGGCATAGGGTGTCCAGCACTGTAGCTTCCTGGTCGTTGAGTGGAGCTGAGTCTTGGCGTTGAGATGGAGATCTCTGGGAGATTTTCACCATTTGATATGACGTGGAGCTGGGAGGTCTCTTGTGGACCAGTGTCCTGAACTTGGCTCTCCCACCTCAGAGGCACAGCCCTGATGCCTGGCTGGACCACCAAGAGCCTGTCATCCACATGGCTCAGAATGAAAGGGAGAAAAAAAAAGAAAGAAAGAAAGAAAGAGGAAGATAAAATAAAGTAAAATAAAAGAAAATAAAGTTATTAAAATAAAAAATAGTTATTAAAAAAATTTTTTAAGTAATAAAAAAAAAAGAAAGAAAGAAGAGAGCAACCAAACCAAAAAAACAAATCCACCAATGATAACAAGTGCTAAAATCTATACTAAAAAAAAAAGGAACAAAAAAATGGACAGACAGAACCCTAGGACAAATGGTAAAAGCAAAGCTATACAGACAAAATCACACAAAGAAGCATACACATACACACTCACAAAAAGAGAAAAAGGGGACAAAGTATATATATATCGTTGCTCCCAAAGTCCACCTCCTCAATTTGGGATGATTCGTTGTCTATTCAGGTATTCCACAGATGCAGGTACATCAAGTTGGTTGTGGAGATTTAATCCGCTGCTCCTGAGGCTGCTGGGAGAAATTTCCCTTTCTCTTCTTTGTTCACACAGCTCCCAGGGGTGGGGGGCACGGGGGGTGTTTCAGCTTTGGATTTGGACCCGCCTCTGCGTGTAGGTCACCTGAGGGCGTCTGTTCTTTGCTCAGACAGGACAGGGTTAAAGGAGCAGCTGATTCGGGGGTTCTGGCTCACTCAGGCCGGAGGGAGGGAGGGGTACGGATGCGGGGCGAGCCTGCGGTGGCAGAGGCCGGCGTGACGTTGCACCAGCCTGAGGCACCATGCATTCTCCTGGGGAAGTTGTCCCTGGATCACAGGACCCTGGCAGTGGTGGGCTGCACAGACTCCCGGGAGGGGAGGTGTGGAGAGTGACCTGTGCTTGCACACAGGCTTCTTGGTGGCGGCAGCAGCAGCCTTAGTGTCTCATGCCCATCTCTGGGATCCGCACTGATAGCCGCGGCTCGCGCCCGTCTCTGGAGCTCGTTTAGGCGGCACTCTGAATCCTCTCTCCATGTGCACCAGGAAACAAAGAGGCAAGAAAAAGTCTCCTGTCTCTTCGGCAGCTCCAGACTTTTCCCGGACTCCCTCCCGGCTAGCTGTGGTGCACTAGTCCCTTCAGGCTGTGTTCACGCCGCCAACCCCAGTCCTCTCCCTGCGATCCGACCGAAGCCCGAGCCTCAGCTCCCGGCCCCCGCCTGCCCCGGCGGGTGAGCAGACAAGCCTCTCGGGCTGGTGAGTGCTGCTCGGCACCGATCCTCTGTGCGGGAATCTCTCCGCTTTGCCCTCCGCACCCCTGTGGCTCCGAAGCTTCCCCCCTCCGCCACCCGCAGTCTCCGCCTGCGAAGGGGCTCCTAGTGTGTGGAAACCTTTCCTCCTTCACAGCTCCCTCCCACTGGTGCAGGTCCCGTCCCTATTCTTTTGCCTCCGTTTTTTTTTTTTTTCTTTTGCCCTACCCAGGTACATGGGGAGTTTCTTGCCTTTTGGGAGGTCTGACGTCTTCTGCCAGCGTTCAGTGGGTGTTCTATAGGAGTTGTTCCATGTGTAGATGTATTTCTAATGTATTTGTGGGGAGGAAGGTGATCTCTGCGTCTTACTCTTCTGCCATCTTGAAGCTCCTCCTCTATCTTTCCTTTTGACAGTTCTTTATTTTGATCCTATTATTTGTCCTTTAATGTTTTTCTTTAATTTTTTCTTTATTTTGTGAAATGATCGTGAGAGCATAAAGCCACTGTTTCTTCCAGTTCCATACTTTGAAAAAATAAGTGTGTGGTTTGCCAAAACTTTTGTTTTCTTTTTAATGTTGATGGTCCCTGAGAGTCACTGGTTTAAGGCAGGAAGAGGCAGTAAGAGAAGACTTCTTAGGGGAAGGAGGAGCCCGCTGACGAAGAGGGGGTGTGATGGGAACAGGTGGATGATACACTGAGACGGTTAGGTAAAGCCAAGTAGGGAACTTGGATTTCACATAGGAAGGAATAAGGAGCCATTAATTGTCTTGAACTAGAAAGTGACATAGTGAAAACTGTATTGAGGAAGGTGAGTTTGTCATCATGACATAAGATGAATTAGAGGAGTGTGAAATTAGCCATTTACTTTTAAGAAAAATCACTTAGAGAAATTCCACCCAGAGTTACCAAAGGAAGTTTCAAATGCAAGATTCAACTAAGAGGAGAAAAATCAAGGAGTGCAGTACTTGAGATTAATCCACGGATTTCCAGACTTCTCCTGCTTGTAGAGTCAGGACCTGTGAGTTGGGATCTTTCCTTTCTTAGGCTACTACTGCACTACATTGGGCAGCAGAGCAAAGTGGGAAAAAGGGCAGGCTCTGGTCTGAGTGTTAATCTTGGCCTCATCTCTTAGCAGTTGTGCAACCTTGAGAAATTTAAGCTTCATTTTTCTCCTATGAAATATATGAAACATGGTGTTACCTACGTCATAAGGCCACTGCGAAGGTTAAAAGGGATAATGTAAGTGATGTGCTCCTCAGAGTGTATGGCCCAGAGCAGGCTCTGAATAAGCAAAGTTACTGTTTTCATCTGTGTCTTCTTTGGCAAGATACTTTGTCTCTCTGAGACTCAGTCCACTCAGATGTGAAAGGGGGTGAATCAGAACTACCTTGAACAGTTATTGTGAGAATTAGAAGCGATGGATGTGAAAGCACTTTGAAAACTATAATTTGCTCTATGGAAGCTCAATTTTATGATGATGGTTGTTCATAATAACTGGTATCATGTAAAAGCCATGTGTCTAGAACCTGAGCTGAAATAGCTTCTTGTACCTTTAAATGGTCTATTGGATTTACCAGGGATGGGATCATCTGTGCAATGTTCTCAGGTTGAGGGCCTGGCCCTGGGCAGTAAGTGCTGAGTTGGCCGAGGGGAGGTGACAGGTTGATGTTAGTTGGACCCCCAGACCATGTCATGAAGGCTTTTCAGGTTAGCTGGGTGTCCAGATGCCCAGGCTGCTCTAGTGCAACCTGAAAGAGGCTTGTCCTGAGCTCATTGTAGGGGTTCAATAATCCCTGTCTTCTGATGAATAATTCAGGTCGTGTTCACTCCGTCAATCTGCAAACAATTCTCAAGCATTTACCATGTGCCATACCCAGTGCTAGGTGCTGTGTGTACAGGGAGGAATCATTCTGAGATGCTACTTGGAGGTGCTTATACTCTGGGAAATAAACCAAACCACAAGCAGAGCAGCCTTGTGAGGCTTCTGGATGGTTCTAGCTCCTACACTGACCACTCTGTAGTGTAGTGGACACAGCTCAGGGCACAGTGTCAGGAGCCTAGGCTCAGCCAATTACTGTCTGTGTGTGATATTGGTTGAGGGACTTAATCACTCTGGCCCTTGCTTTCTGCATCTAGACAGTGGTAACTATATATACCTCCTACACTTGTTAAAGATATCAGAAGAGAGAATCAGCGTCTGGTCAAGAGTAAGCACTCAGCTGTTTTTACTGTAGAGGGAGGGCATAACACGCACACACAGGGCAAGCCCTCTTCCAGGTGACCATACTTCCCTTCAGTTGTTGTCTATAGATGAAGAAAAAATAGGATCAGGACAAGACTTTTGGTTAGTGAAAATTAACTTCTGTTGTTTTCCATCAGTAAACTCTGGGATACATCCTTTCACATGTGTTATTTCTGTAAACCCTGAAACACCCCAAGAAGGGGAATATCATACTCCCATCCTCTTAATGAAAAAGCTGAGGCTCTGAGAATCTAAAATTTCCTGCCCAAGGAACACAGCCAATCAGAGAGGTAGGCTGGGGGTTGAACCCATGTATTTTCCTTCTTACCATGTAATATGAAAATTACCCATAAGTTTTTTCCTCTCATTCTCAGTAAAGTCTAGATATTTGAACTTTTTATTTATTATTTGTCACTGCTAGCACTCATGCAGGCTGGATTACATATAAATTTATCAAATGTCTTATTATTTTGACCAAAGAATATATCTGGATGGCCTTTGATTCTATAAATAATGCCATATAAATCACTCATCTATGATTAAGACAAATTCCTTTGGGAATTTGTTTTATGTTTCCATAGTGATATGCCATTCTAAACAATCACTATGGCAGATATTGTAGTCAATATGAGAGGGGATGAGGATAGAAATTAATATTTTTTGAACCCTTACCATTTGCCATGTATGCTGCATACATGATTCCATTCAATCCTCAGAGGGTTCATTTATTCAATAAGGGGTTATTGGGTGCCTCGTCTGTTTCAAGTGTTCTGGGTGTTGAGGGTACAGAATCAAACAAAACACACATAACCCATGCCTTTGTGGAAAATAACATTCTCTTGGGAGTTATAAACCATAAATAAAATATATATGCCAGATGGAGAGAAGTTCTGTGAAAAAAAAAAAAAAAGCATAGAAAGGGGAGTGTTTGTAGGATAATGGGCATTTGTCCCCATCCAATAGGAAGGGTCTCACCAAGGCAGAGGCTTTGAGTAAATACATAAAAAAGATGAGGGAGTGAGCCTTGCTGACCTTCTGGGGAAGAGTATTTCTGGCAGAAATAAATAGTAAGTGCAAAGGCCCTGAGGTAGGAGTATGGCTGGTGTGTTTGAAGAACAACAAGGGGCAGAGTGTCTGGAGTGGAGTGAATGAGCAAGAGACAAGTAGGAGATGAGATCAAAGAGATTATAGGGGCCTGAACATATAGGGCCATGTAGACCATTGTAAAGATGTTGGCTTTTATTCTGAGTGGGATAGAAGCCACTGGAGAGTTTTAAGAAGAGTGACATGATCTGACTTGTGCTTGAAAAAGATCACTGTGTCTGCTAAGAGCATGGAGACTGTGTACAAGCCTTTTGCAATAATCCGGGTAAGACAGGCTTAGACTTAAGTGGCGGCTAAGAGAGAAAAAATGGTTGGATTTGTGACGTATTTGAAAGGTAGAGCTGATAGTATTTGCAGATGGATGGAATAAGGAGTATGAGAAAAAGAGAGGAAGCAAGGATGACGCCAAGGCTTTTGGAACTGGAACTGGAAGAACAGAGTTACCTTTAATGGGGACAGAGATGACTACTCAAGAAGGTTCTAATTAGCACCTCGCTGACACCCACACATCAAGGCTTTCCCCCACACGACCCTGCCTCCTTCCAACTGGGCAAAATCCACAAAATGATGAAATCTTCTCTCAAGTCCATAAGCAGGCATGGTGTGGAGGAAAGACTCACCAAGCGCTGTGAAAAGGACTCTCTTCCTCCCCTTCAGACTAATTAGGAAGCAAATTCTTGTCGTGAAATTAGAGTGCACTAGTAAACCCAAGGCAAACTCTTGGTCTTGTTAATTATGGAAAATGGGGTTTTCCTGGCAATTTTTCCATATGTTTCCACTGCTTTTTCCCTAGCCAAGGGATGGACCTAGGTGCCAAATTATTTCTTTTTCTCCAAATAATATCTCCTTGGATAACCTCTCCGATGGGTGTGGAACCACCACAGTGGTTATTCATGGTTGCTCTTTAGATTAAAAAGCATCAACCAGGGGAAAACGAGTAACAAAAGAATGTAACCAGTTCATTGGACTCACAAATGGATAACTTCAGTGAAATGATAAGACATGGCACTGTGGCAGGCATGGATTTCACTCAGCCTTCTATGAGGAAGATGTTTATGGGGTTAGCCACCTCTGGGACCCAGAGTAGCCAAGGCAAGGCATAAACCTCCCAAACCAGATGTCTCTCTATCCCTCTGTCTGCAAACATTTTCTAATTCAGAGTTTTACAACAGACAACAAAGGGATTAGTTCAATGTGATTAAATCCTCATCCTGGAATGAGAACTATATGGCTAATTCACAGTTGACTTGGGCATACTTATACATGATATACCATAAGTAACATAGTGAGTTCTGATGTCAACTCCCAATTTTCTTTCTCTGAGTAACAAGTGAAAATATGAAGCCAGTGTAGCTAGCATAAGTTTACTCATGTTTGTGTATTCATTCACTCATTCATTTAATTAATATTTTAGCAACCCTTGTGTGCCAGGCATTGTGCTAAAGTCACTAGGGTGGCTTCAAGAAACTCAGGATCTATCATGGGAAGGGTCAGAGGGGAAAGCACTTATGCCTACAATACTCCAGGCATTAGGCCTTGCAGATACAGCAGTGACAAGACAGATAAGGTCCTTGCTCACATAGATCTTAATGAAAATTAAATAGGGAAACATACAAATGTGATTAGAAATATGATTATTTCAGAGAATGGTGTTATATAGACGAAAATGGTGATAGTTGAATAGAGGCTGAATGGAGTAGAGGGTTGAGGTATTTTAGAAAGAGAAGTTAGGACAGGGATACAATGATGAGAAGGAAAAACATGCCAGAAAGAAGGAACACAAATGCGAAGGCAGTTGAGGTAGGAAGGTATGGGAAGAGAGGGGAAAGGAACAGAGAGAAGGCTAGTGTGGTTAGAGCTTAGCAAATGTGGAAACTAGTGCAGGGAAATGAGGTCAAGGACAGAGGAAGGGGCCAGACCACTGGGGCTTTACAGGTCATGATTAAGGAGTTTGGTTTTTATTCTAGGTACAATTAGAAGCTATTGGAGGGTTTTATGCAAGGGTTTTATACAACCTAATGTATGATTTAATTTAACTTTATGCAAGGCAGAGAATGGACAGCAGGGGCCAAGATGGAAACAAGGAGACAGGTAGGAGGCCATTGCAGATGAGAGAAGATGGCGACCAGGTCTGGTATGTAGCAGTGGAGATAATGCGTAGTGGTCAGATTTAAGATATATTTGGAGAGAAGAGTAAGAGAAGTGGAATGTCCAATGACAGCCGCTAGGTTTGGGGCTGAGCCATTAACTTAGATAGGCAAGACTGGAGAAGGAGATTATGAATCAAGAGTGCTTTTAGGAACTTGTTAAGTTTGAGATGGCAATTAAATATCCAGGTCTGAAGCTCGGGGGAGAGGTCAACACAGGAGATATAGATGTAAGAGGCAGTAAATATACTTGGTATCTAAATGTTGTGAATGATATTGCTCAGAAATAGCTTTAGATATAGAAGAGAAGAGGGCTGAAGATTGAGCTCTGAGGCATTCCAACATGCATACTGGAGGCCATAAGGAGCGACTTACAAAAGAAACTGAGCAGCTTCAGTCAGGGGAAAAACAAAAGACTGATGTTGCAAAAGCCAAGAGAAGAATGTATCTCAAAAAAGGAAAAATAGTCATTTTCTTCCAAAGGCTGCAGAGTTTAATGAACATGCTAATGGGTAGTTGATTGCTGGATTTGGCAAAATAGAGTTGTCTTGACCATGGCCATTTTAGTGGAGGTATGTATAGGATATATGAAAACACAACAGATAAATCATTTTGGAAATTCATTCTGAGGGAAGTAATACAGAATTTGGTTAAAAGTTTGAAAGTAAGTTAGTCAGGCAAAGACAAGTGCTGGGGAAGAGCATTTCAGCAGAGAGCTCAGTACAAGTAAAGAATCAAAGTTAGAAATATAACACTGTGTAGGGGGAGCTATAAGCAATTTGGTGTTGTTGAATGATAAAGTACTAAGCTGGAAATGGGGGAAAATTCTGTTCGAGGGCTAGATCATGAGGGATATCTGTAGGAACCACTGAAGAGTTTAATCACGGAAATGGCATTATCACATCTGCATTTTCAGTAAGGTTACTCTGCAGTAGGGACTGTAGCAGGCAAGATTGGAGACAAAGAAACCAAAGATGGGTTGTTGAAGTGTTATAGGTGAAAGACAATGAGGATACAAACTTGAATAGCTATTTGAGGTAGAAAAGAGAGAGCATATTATGGAAATACTGAGGATGGCAAATTGGCGTCTTGATTGTGGGTTAGTCAAAGTGCCTCCTAGGTTTTAGTCTTCAGAGACTGTGTGAATGGCAGTGCCGGCATCTGTGATGGGCAAAGCTGAAGGAGGATGTGGCTCAAACAGAGAACTGGTAAGTTCACTTTTGCACAAGGTGCTTGTGGGACATGCTGAAGGACTTTTCCAGTACTGAATATTAATTTGGAGTTTTGTGAAGAGGGGTAGATAGGAGATACACACACACACATATTCTGGAATTATTGAGAAATACACAAGGTATTTAACAATTCAAAGATATTGATAACTAGCTCTTGCTAGTTTTAGTAGCATCGTGGCAGTGTCTTGAAGAGTGAGTGGAAAGTGAGGAAGTAGAAGTTGGGTTTTTTTTTTTTTTTGAGGAGTTTCAGCGGTTTGGATTTAGAAGAGGAGGAGCCAGATTGGACAGTCATTAAAAGGATCTATAAGATTGAAGAGGTAATCTCACTTTTTTTTTGGATGGGAAAAACTTGAAAATGTTTATTGTCTGGGGAGAAGGAATGAAACTAATTCAGGAGGGAAGTGGGACGATTGAAAAAGTCAAGTGCCAGTTGAACTAGAGGAGGATGTACTCAGGACTCAGATGAGTGGTTGGCTGTGATCAAGAGGAAGGACAACTCAATCTTTTACATGGCAGGAGAACAGCTGGTGTGAGTGTAGATAAGGTAGGTAGAGGGATTGAGAAGACTCCATTTTCTAGAACTCTTGAAAGGCACAAGACCATTGCTAAGAATGAAGAAGGTGGGTGTTGGGTGGGGCACTTGAGACGAGTGGAGGTTTAAAAGAGCATCAGTGAGAAACAGAAAGGGGAGATGACCAAGAGCTGATAAGGAGACTGATGAACCACTCTTGGGTCAATTTGGAGAGCATGAATTTGTAGAGTTCTCAGTCTGCATCGTTGCCTGCTTTTTCTAGAAGCACTAAACAAAGTATAGAAGTGGAGGAAAAAATACTAAACCAAATGTAGGTATGTATTAGATGGATAAAGTGAAAGATGGGAGAAAACTGAGGAAGTAGTTGATGGTCCATTATGGGACCTGGGTTGGGCAGAAAAAGATGAGAGATAAGAACACAATTGATAGAATGGGAAGATGTGAATGATTTAAGGTACCAAATAGGTTGAAGGACATTTGAGATCATAATAAGATATTGAGGGACCTGGAAGATGATTTATGTGAGAAATTGAAGCTTTATATTTCAGAGGAGGAGCATTCCACCTGATGGCAAGGTCTGAGGAATGGCCACAAAAGTGAATGACTAGGTTGAAGTGAGATGGAGTGGAGTTGAAGGCCACAGGGCTAATGGTATGAGATGCCGGATGGTTCATCAACATGAAAATTAAAGACACTCTCATGACATAGAAATTTATGTGGGTCCAGAATCCACAATGAATGAAGGGGAGGGCCCATGAAGCCAAAAGAAGACAGTGATGGGTGAGGACAGAGGTTGTAGGGATAGGAGTTTTTACAATAGGTGAACAAAACCTGGAAGTAGCATTGAGAATCAAAGAAAACATCAAACCTACCTCCTGACACCAAACAAGGTGAAATGTGGATGAATGAGCAGCTCTCATTTCAGAGGGCTAACAGGAAAACCGTACTTTCAGCGGGGAAGGTGGAAGGATTAATAGATTATAAGCTGAATATGGGAGAATTTGTTTATAATGGAGGATTCCAGAGGTCTTACTGGGAACGTTTGAAAGACAGAGGAGCAGTAAGACTGAAACCAGGAGTGAGAAAATCAGAGCAGTAAGGGGGTGCAAATATGAGTAAGCAGAGATAACTGTGGGGCTTTATATTTTTGACAGTAACCACTGAAGGGAAGCTGATAGAATGTGTTGGCTACAAAGATTTACAGAGAACATTGGCATAAGGTAGTAGTCTTTGAGATCTGGCAATGCTGGCATTTTGGCAGTCTGCGCTAGTGACTGATGCAGGAACAACCCTTCAAGGTCAGAGACTGGGCTATGGGCCAGATGAAGCCTCCCACTGGCACAGAGACAGAGGCTTTATCTGAGGGCACTGAGTTCTCTTCCCCTGGTATGGTCAACTTTCTTCTCCTTTTCTTCCATGTGTCCCTTCCTGTTCTTCTCCCTTGCCATTCAACCATGAAATATCAAATATCTCTTTATCAATCTTTGCTTAAGCCCTTGTTCAGTGCTCACTTTGGGTATAGACTTTATCAATTGATTTCTATGTATGCATGTTACCTACGATGTATGTATTCAGATGTCTGCTCTTCACTCTTTAGCAGGTTTACCTTGTGTCTCTCTTTGAGGGGTTTTGATGCTTTCAGTAGGAAGAATAATTCCTCATTGGAACTCAGAATGAAAATTGACACCTTCTTCATTCCCCTCATTGGCACTGAAATCCGGACACTTCCTGTGTAATTCCATTTAATTTCTTCCCATGCTGTCCCACATCCAAAGTGTTCTTGTTTTACCACTTCACACTCTCATTTGGGCTATGCAATAATTGTTGATAACACACAAAAGGGTACGTGCTCTGCTCTGTATCTTTCTTCTCAGGTATAATTTCCACAGCCTTGGAGTCATCTAGGATGCTCTGTGTAAGTATGAATAATGTAAGAACCACCCAGAAGGCCTGATAACTCTATACCTTTCCTAATAAAAGGCAAAGTGCAATTTAGAAATTCTGACTGCAGACATATTCCCCAGAACCTTGTCCTTACCATGCAGATCTGGGAGCATAACATAGGGCAGAGGGCAGAGAGTGAACAGCCTTTGCTCTAGGATCAGAGGTTACTTTTGTATGACTTGCTCTCAAACATTATCTCTGATGCCCTGACCTGTCCAAATGCTGGAATTTCCATGCCCAGACCTACCACTGGGACCTACCTGGCTCAAACCACCTCTGCTTACTATTTAAGCTTAACCTGAACAGCATTCATCCAGTCTTGCTGGTTGCTCTGGGCTCAACCTATTGCCCTGCATTTCTAAAAGATGGAGAAATTGGGCTTTGGTGAGAGACCAAACTGGTCAAAAGTGCTTGAAACTGAATCTAGAGGGAAAGTGAGAATAAGAACAGCATGACAGATATCCCTACCTTTTGTTCTGTCCCTGCCAAACCATTACCCATTAACACAGATCTGGTCGTATCATCACCCTATTCCAGTCTTCTAGGGTTTCCTAATAACCATGGGAACAAAATTCAAAATCCTTAGCAGGACCTTCAGGGTAGTATTACCAAGTTTTAATCTATCAGTCACTTCAGTCCCATTTCTTGCCACTTTTCATCTTGCTCTATGTTTCAGCCACAGTGTAGTGACTTTTCCCTGAACAAAGAGGTTTTTTCCACACTCTTTCTTCTGTCTTGCATATGTACGTACTTAGTTGCAAATTGCCCTTCTACCATCTTTTGCCAAAGAGCATCTCTACAACCTTCAAATCCCTTTAAATCTCAATGTAACCTTTCCTGGATGCTTTCCTCAACACCTACAGCCAAAGATAAGGGCTCCCTTCCATATGTTCTTTATACATATGTCTATTTAATGTTAATATATTTCTAGGGTAGGCTGGCCGGCTAGAAAATCTTGAGCAGGAGATGAACCTGCAGTCCACAGGTGGGATTTCTTTTTCTTTAGTGAAACTTCAGTTTAACTCTTAATGCTTTAGGCCAATTAATGAGTCCCACCAAAATTATTGAAGATAATTTACATCAGTTAAAGTCACCTAATTGTAGATGTTAGCCATAGCTACAAAATATCTTTACAGCATCACCTAGATTAGTGTTTAACTGAATAACTGAGTATTATATCCTAGCCAAGTTGACCCACAAAACTAGTGAACACAGAAAAATATATTTATTGGTATCCCATTAGAAGCAAGTTTTCAAATATTTGGCTTTTTTGTTTGTTTACAGACTTCATTGAAGTATAGTTGCTGTACAATATTGTATGTCACAGGTATACAATATAGTGATTCACAATTTTTAAAGGTTATACTCCATTTATAGTTATTATAAAATATTGGCTCTATATTACACGTTGTACAATATATCCTTGTAGTTTCTTTTATACCTAATAGTTTGTACCTCTTACCCCCCTACCCCTATATTGCCCCTCCTCCCTTCCCTCTCCCCACTGGTAACCACTAGTTTGTTCTCTATATCTGTGAGTGTGCTTCTTTTTCGTTATATTCACTAGTTTGTTGTATTTTTTAGATTCCACATATAAGTGATATCATACAATCTTTCTCTGTCTTATTGCACTTAGCATAATGCCCTCCAAGTCCATCCATGTTGCTGCAAATGGCAAAATTTTCATTATTTTTTGTGGCTGAGTAGTATTCCATTGTGTGTGTGTGTGTGTATTTTACATCTTCCTTATACATTCATCTGTTGTTGGACACTTAGGTTGCTTTCATACCTTGGCAATTGTAAATAATGCTGCTATGAACACTGGGATGCATGTATTTTTTCAAAATAGTGTTTTTGTTTTTTTCAATATATACCCAGGAGTGGAATTGCTGGGTCATATGGTAGTTCTATTTTTAGTTTTTTGAAAAACGTCCATACTGTTTTCCAGAGTGGCTGCACCAATTTACATTCCCACCAACACTGTATGAGGGTTCCCTTTTCTCCACATTCTCGCCAACATTTGTTATTTGTGTTCTTTTTGATGATACCCATTCTGACAGGTGTGAGGTGCTGTCTCGTGGTTTGATTTGCATTTCCCTGATAATTAGTGATGTTCAGTATCTTTTCATATGCCTGTTGGCTATCTGCATGTTCTCTCTGGAAAATTTTCTATTCAGTTCTTCTTCCCATTTTTTAATCAAGTTGTTTTTTTGATGTTGTATGAGCTGTTTACATATGTTGGTTATTAATCCCTTATTGGTCACATTGTTTGCAAATATTTTCTCCCATTCAGTTGGTTGTCTTTTTATTTTTTCAGTGGTTTCCTTTGTTGTGCAAAAGCTTTCAAATATAATTAGGTCCCATTTGCTTATTTTTGCTTTTATTTCCTTTACATTAGGAGATGGATCAAAAAAAATATTGCTGTGGTTTATGCAAAAGAGTGTTCTGCCTGTGTTTTCCTCTAGGAGTTTTATAGGATCTGGTCTTACAGTTAGGTCTTTAATCCATTTTGAGTTTATTTTTTTGTGGTGTTTGTTAGAGAATGGTTTAATTTCATTCTTTTACATATAGCTGTCCACTTTGCCCAGCACCACTTATTGAAGAGACTGTCTTTTCTCCATTGCATATTCTTGCCTCCTTTGTCATAGGTTGACCATAAGTGTGTGGGTTTATCTCTGGGCTTTCTATCCTGCTCCATTGATCTATATTTATTTCTGTTTTTGTGCGAGTACTGTACTGTCTGTCTTGATTACTGTAACGTTGTAGTATAGTCTGAAGTTGGGTGCATGATTTCTCCAGCTCTGTTCTTCTTTCTCAAGATTCTTTTGGCTATTCAGGGTCTTTTGTGTTTCCATACAAATTTTAAAATTATTTGTTCTAGTTCTGTGAAAAATGCCATTGGTACATTGACAGAGATTGCATTGAATCTCTAGATTGCCTTAGGTAGAATGGTGATTTTAATAGTACTAATGCTTCCAATCCAAGAACACAGTCTATCTATCTTTCCATCTGTTTGTGTTGTCTTCAGTTTCTTTCATCAGTGTCTTTTATGGTTTTCCGAGTACACATCTTTTGCCTCCTTAGGTAGGTTTATTCCTAGGTATTTTATTCTTTTTGATGCAATGGTAAATGGGATTGTCTCCTTAATTTCTCTTTCTGATAGTTCTGACTGCTCTGGGCTGACTATGTGAGCAGTCTGGTAGGCTTGGTTGGCCCCTGGCCCAGTTGGTTGCAAGGCACTGCCTTGGGAAGATGCTGCTGGCTGGGGTCTAGTCATGAGGTGACTGGCTGCAGAACTCTAGGGGACCCCAGGGCTATGGTGGCTCACTGGTGGGCAGACTCAGGGTCCAGAAGACCCCAGGGCTGTTGCCCACCCCCTGGCGGGTGAAGCCAGGTCCTGTGGTTAGTGCTGGACTACTGACAGGTAGAGCCAGGCCCTAGAGTCTGGCTGCAGGGCCCAGGGATCCCAGAGCTGGTGTCAGATCACTGGTGAGGGGGGGCTGATTTCTGACACAGTTGGGTATGGAGTCCAGGGTGTCCCAAAGCTTGTGTTGGCCTGCTAGTAGGCAGGGCCCAGCTGGTCCCAGGGTAGGGTCTGGCCTACTGTGGGTGGGCTGGGTCTATATTCTGAGGGATTGTAGTTTTCTCGTGTCTGGTGTCTGCCTCATAGTGGGTGAGGCTGATCTAGAAGCTAGTGCAGGCTTCCTGGAGAGCAGGGCTCGTGACTGCCCACTGGTGGGTAGAGCTGTCTTGGTCCTCTGGTGGGCAAGGCTGTGTCTAGAGGCAGCCTGTCTGTTGACGCATGGGGCTCTGTCCCCACCCAGTTGTTTGTTTGGCCTGAGGTGTCCCCAGTACTAGTGCCTACAGGCTTTTGGGTGGGAACAGCTCTTGGTGATAATGAGCTAGAAGGAGGATACCACGATACCAACAGCAGTGTCCACAAGGTAGAACACTCCCAAATATGAATGCCACCAGAGTCTATGTCCCAAGGGTGAGCCACAGCTGCCGTGCCCCCCCACCTCCCCCACAGATCAGCAGCTAGGTCTGGCCCAGGTTCCTATCAAATTACTCCTTTTGCCCTGAGTCCCAGTGCATGTGAGATTTTGTGTGCACTTCACCTTAGTGAAGTTTCTATTTCTCCCAGTCTTATGGGGGCTCTCAAAAAGTAAGCCCCACTTGTCTTCAAACCACATACTCTGGGGGCTCATCTTCCCAGTCCAGGATCCCTGGGCTGAGGAGCTTGATTTGGGGCTCAGAACTCTCACTCTTATGGGAGAACCTCTGCAATATAATTATTCTCCAGTTTGTGGCCGCCAACCCAGGGGTATAGGATTTGATGATAGCACAAGTCCGCCCCTCCTACCCATTTCATTGTGGTTCCTTCTTTATGTCTTTAGTTGTAGAAGATCTTTTCTGGTAGGCTCCAGTCCTTTTCACTGATGGCTGTTCTGCAGATAGTTGTGATTTTGATGTGAGAGGAGGTGAGCTCAGGGCCTTTTTACTCTGCCATCTTGGACAATCTTCTCAGATATTTGGAAGCAGCTGTAGCAGAAGGATCTAACTGTGGGATATAGAGCCAGTCATTAAATTTTTTTCCTTATTAGTCAGTCACATATATAGTAGCTATTAAATATCTAGAAATAATTTTAGGGATATATTCATTGCTTTTTATACTACAAGCCTTTAGGCATTTGCTTTCAAAACTAAATAGATGAAATTTCTGTTTTGTTGGAGAGTGAACAGAAACAGCTGCAAAGACTTGAAAGTAGGATTTTATGACTAAAATAAATGAGGTAAAGAAAAATATGCTTGTAACAAATGAAAAGATTGGAAATGTCAGTGGAGAAAGAGAGATACTATTATGAAGAACCAAAAGGAAATTCTAATGTAATACTAGACATAAAAATATATATTCACCAAAGAAGATATACAGATGGCAAATAAACATATGAAAAGATGCTCCACAGTATATGTCATCAAGGAAATGCAAATTAAAACAACAGTGAGATAGTACTACACATCTATTAAAATAGCCAAAATCTAGAACACTGACAACACCAGATGCTGGCAAGGATGTGGAGAACAAGAACTCTCACTCATTGTTGATAGGAACGCAAAACAGTATGGAAAATAATATGGAAACTTAGGAGACAGTTTGGCAATTTCTTACAAACCTAAACATACTCTTAACCTTATGATTCAGCAGTCATGATCCTTAATATTAACCCAGATGAACTGAAAACTTACATCCACAAAAAGCATGAACATGGATGTTTATAGCAGCTTTATTCCAATGGCCAAAATTTGGAAGTAACCAAAATGTCCTTCAGTGGGTGAAGGGATAAATAACCTATCTAGGCAATGGAATAGTATTCTTTGCTAAAAAGAAATGAATGAGCTATCAAGCTATGGAAAGACATGGAGGAACCTAAATGCATATTACTAAGCAAAAGAGGCCCATCTGAAAAGGCTACATATTGTATGATTCCAAAACTATATGATATTTTGGAAAAGATAAAACTATGGGGAGAGTAAAAAGATCAGTGGTTGCCAGGGTTTGGTGGGAGACATGGATAAGCAGAGCTCAGATGATTTTTAGGGCACAGTGAAAATATTCTGTATAATACTGGAGGACATTATGCTGAGTAAACTAAGCCAGACACAGAAAGATACTTGTTGTACTATCTCACTTATATATGGAATCTAAGGAAAAAAAAAAAAAAGCTGAACTCACAGTAACAAAGAGAAGAATGATGGTTACCAAAGGCTTAGGGGTGGGGGAAAAGGAGAGATACTTATCAAAGGGCAAAATTTTTCAGTTATTAGATGAAAAAGGTCTAGAGATCTAATGCATAACACGATGACCAATGTTAATAATAATGTGTTGTAAACTTGAAATTTATAAAGAGGTAGACCTCAAGTATCCTCACCACACAGAGATATACAAACATGGGAACTATGTGCAATGATGGATATGTTAATTAGCTTGATTGTGGTAATAATTTCACAATGTATATGAATAGCAAACATATACTTTAAACATATATAATTGTCAATCATACTTCAATACATCTGGAAAAAATAGAATTCTGTATCCAGAAAAAATAATCTTCAAAGTAAAAGTAAATACATTTTTAGAGAAAATGAAATTGAGTTCATCAGCTTCAGACTTGCACTACAAGGAGTGCAAAAGGAAGTTCTTCAGCTGATTGATTGATAGAAAATGATACAAGATGATACTTGGTTCCTCGAAAGGAAGTGAAAATTATTGAGAATGATAACTATGGGGGTAAATAGAAAAGTTCTTTTTCTTTCCTCTTAATTTCTTTAAAATGTATATGAATATTTAAAGCAAAACATATTGTTTTGCAGGTTGTATAATGTGTGTAGATGTAATGTTTATGAAAACTATAGGCTTAGGAATCAAAGGGACTTTTACAGTTGCAAATTTTCTAAAGTAGACTTTGAAAAAGAATGAATATTGTCATCCATAAAGCAATGACCAAAAAAATGACTTACAGCTAAGACCCAGCAATCCCAGTCCTAGTTATTTACCCAAAATAAATTAAAAGAAACATAACAGCACAGTCTGGAGAGCCCAGGTGTCAATCCATAGGAGAATGGATAAGCAAATTGATATTCGCACAATAGCATACTACTCAACAATAAAGTGGAAAGACTTACTGCTTGTGCATGCATTGACTTGGCTAATCCACAACACTATGCTAAGTGAAAGAGTCTTATACAAAGGATACATACTGCATGATTCTGTTTATATGATATTCTAGAACAAGCAAATCTAATTTTTGTCAGAAAAAAATATCAGAACAAAGTTTATCTCCAGAGTAGTAGGGATAGTGATTGGAAAGGGGAAAAAGATAACTATCTGGGGTTATGGTAATATTCTATATCTTGATAGGAGCTTGGGTTACAACAGATGTATGCATTATCAAAACTCAACAAAAGTAAAGATTTGTGTATTTCATTGTATGTAAATTTTACATCCAAAGAAAATAACTATCAAACAACTATTGAACTCTATTAATGGTGTGCATGGTGAAGTATTTAGAGGGAAATAATAAGGGTCTGCAATTTGCTTTAAAATGCCTTAAAAATAATAGGATGATATATGTAGTACAGAGGGATGGGTAGCTAGGTGTGTAATGAATGCAAGTCTAGTAAAGGTTAATGATAGAATTTAGGTGATTTGTATACAGATGTTAATTGTATGGTTCTTTCAATTTGCTGCCTGACTGAAAATTTTTATAATAAATGGTGGGGAGAAATAAATGGATAAGCAAGTAATCAAATTTTTAGGGTTTGATTATTTAGCTATAGTTTCAGAAATGTGTTTTATTATTTATTTTTAAATATGGTACTGGGCCAAAGCAATCCTGAGAAATAAAAATGGAGCTGGAGGAATAGACTCCCTGACTTCAGACTATATTTCAAAGCTACAGTAATGTATGGTACTGGCACAAAAACAAATATAGATCAATGGAACAAGATAGAAAGCCCACAAAAACCCATGCACCTCTGATCAATTAATCTACAACAAAGGAGGCAAGACTACACAATGGAGAGAAGATAGTTTCTTCAATAAGTGGTGCTGGGAAAACTGGATAGCTACATGTAAAAGAATGAAATTAGAACATTCTCTAACACCATACACAAAAATAAACTCAAAATGGATTAAAGACCTAAATGTAAGGCCAAATACTATAAAACTCTTAGAGGAAAACACAGGCAGAACACTCTCTGACATAAATAGCAGCAAGATCTTTTTGGACCCACCTCCTAGAGTAATAAAAATAAAAACAAAAATAAATGGGATCTAATTAAACTTAAAAGCTTCTGCACAGCAAAGGAAACCATAAATAAAATGAAAAAACCCACAGAATGGGAGAAAACATTTGCAAACAAAGCAACCGACAAGGGATTAATCTCCAAAATATATAAACAGCTCATGCAGCTCTATATCAAAACAAACAAACAACCCAATCAAAAAATGGGCAGAAGACCTAAACAGACATTTCTCCATGGAAGACATACAGATGGCCAAAAAGCACATGAAAAGATACTGAACATGACTAATTATTAGAGAAATGCAAATCAAAACTACAATGAGGCATCACCTCACACCAGTTAGAATGGCCATCATCAAAAAGTCAACAAACAATAAATGCTGGAGAGAGGGTGGAGAAAAGGGAACCCTCCTACACTGTTGGTGGGAACGTAAATTGGTGCAGCCACTATGGAGAACAGCGTGGAGGTTCCTTAAAAAACTAAAAATAGACTACCATATGATCCAATGATCCCACTCCTGGGCATATATCTGGAGAAAACCATAATTCTAAAAGATACATGCAGCACTCATGTTCATTGCAGCACTATTTACAATAGCCAAGACATGGAAGCAACCTAAATGTCCATCGACAGAGGAATGGATAAAGAAGATGTGGTACATATTTACAATGGAATATTTTTCAGCCATAAAAAAGAATGAAATAATGCCATTTGCAGCAACATGGACTGGCCTAGAGATTATCATGCTACGTGAAGTCAGACAGAGAAAGACAAATATCATGTTATCACTTATATGTGGAATCTTAAAAAAATGATACAAATGAACTTACAAAACAGAAACAGACTCACAGACTTCGAAAACAAATGTATGGTTACCAAGGGGAAACGTGCAGGGGAGGGATAAATTAGGAGTTTGGGATTAACATATACACACTACTATGTATGAAATAGATCATCAACAAGGACCTACTGTATAGCACAGGGAACTCTACTCAATATTCTGTAATAACCTATATGGGAAAAGAATCTGAAAAAGAATGGATATATATGTGTATAACCAAATTGCTTTGCTGTACACCTGAAACTAATACAACATTGTAAGTCAACTGTACCCCAAAATAAAAATTAAATATGGTAGTAGGTACCATATTTTTCTACCAATAATCATCCTACAAGGAAGAGATAAAGGAATCCAGAAGTGTTTTCGGACATACCTGAAAAATCACCTTCTGCTTGGATGAAAGAACTCCTGAGATCTGGCTTTGAGAACCAAATGTTTCTTTTAGTATGGAAGTAGATTAGGTTAACTTCTCTTTTTTTCAAAACCCCAGGGCTTGGAGCAGGTGGAGTGTGACTTTCAGTCTGAAACGGAGAAGTGCCTTCTTTATTCACCAGCCGTATCTGGAAGAATCAGTAACTTGATTGACGGAGCCCTTAATGACCTGGTGCTTTACGTCGCATAATAGTGCTGCAGGTGTCTTTCAAAAGGATGTTTCAGATAGGACAGTGAGCCCCCTTCCTTGGTAAATCATACTTCACCATACACAAATAAGTTCTTTGTTTGGCCTGGAGAGTGTGTTTAAAAATCTACCAACTCCACTTGGGCTTACAGCTGTCTCAGACAGTTCTATTTTTCTTTCTGATGACAGACACATTTATACCTGTTCTTCACCCAAAATCTTTCTTTTGCCTGAAATAAGGTAGTAGTTCTATAGTTCAAGAATTTCACTTTATTCTAAGAGATAAAGCTTATTTTCTAGCTTCTGTCCTGTTGATTTGAAAATTAGGCGATGGTGTCTCACAAGTCCTGGATTTGATTTGGCTTGGAGAAAGGTTGTGGTCTCCTGGAAATAGTGGTGATTATCTGGGAGGGATCTGAACTGAGCCCCTCTCTCTGTAGAATAAGAACAGAATATTCATGAACAGACTCTATACTGTACTGATGGTAATAATTTTAGACCCTTACTTGGGAACGAAAATTGAAAAAAGTTTGAAATGGATATTATAACTCCTAGGAAGAAGGTAATTTCCTCCTTCACATCTACCTTCTCCTCCCCTTCTTACCTCGTTTCTTCCTTCTTTTCTTCCATCCCTTTCTCCTATTCTTCTTGTGCCAATAAACTATAGGATATGGATTGCTATATATAATATGTATTATATATAATATTTATATTACATCTTTTTATAGGTAGGCAGATGTCAATCTTGCTGATTTTCAAATAATGAATCATGAACACAGGAGGCTGGAACCATCACCATGAACACTGCTTGGGTACAGAATTAAAGAGGAATGTTGCAGAAAGATGAATGAGAGTCTTCACCCCAGAGGCAATACAGTTATGGACAAATTCTTTTTTGAAAATTGTATTGGCTTGTTTGTTTAGATCCTATCTTCTTCCCCCAAATAATTGGATGTACCTTAGAATATAACATACATATACCATAATATTCTCGAAATGGGAATAAAAATCATGGAGAGAGAAGTAAATACAGGTATAAAAATACTAGTAAAATATACTTATTATAATAAAATATTACAGTTAATTGTGCATTTCTTATAAGCTAATGCAAAAAAAATGAGTCCTACACTTCTTTTTAACAGGATAAAGCAAAATAGCTCTTTAGTAAAGAAAACCTTTGCCTGTGCTAAATTTTTAAAGAAATTTAATATATTCATACTATGCGTGAATATTTATGGTACTCTTTAGTTTAAAAAGCTCTCTTCTTTTTTTCCCCACTAATACAAGTATATAAGTATTTTTGTCTCATTTTACAGAAGAATAGATTGAAGCTCAGAGAAATATGGTTTGGTAACCAGTAAATTACAGAGTGGGAATTCCAGCCTATATCTTTTAACTCCAAATCTTGTGCTCTTTTCACATCACCATGTCAGAGACATTGGCCACAGTAATGGATGCTGTTTTCAACAGTACATTTATTGAAGATGCAGGAATGGAGATAGCATATGACCATTTCCTGTATTGAACCTTGGTTAAAAGCTGAGGGCATAGAGGTTAAAGCAAAATTCATTGAGTGACTTGCTGTTTTGGGTAATTTACTGAAGTCTAGGTACTCTGCTTTTCAATAATTCAAATTTATGTGAGTTTAGGACTTCAGAATAACTGAAGGAATTGAGGCAAGATGTACTCCTCAGACTAACAATCTCACTATTATTTTCTTGATTGGAAATTGTGTCAATCAGGGTCCCTGCAGGAAAGCGATGGCACCACTCAAACTGGGTACTTGAAGTTGAATGAAAGGACTCTTTACAAAGGAGTGGGCAGAATTTAGGGAAATCAACATGGAGCAGTGCAGGACTTCCAGAGAGGAACCAGTCAAGGAATAGCACCCCTACAGGAAGGGAGCTAGAGGAACAAATTCTTTGATCAATTCACCAATCTCCTGCTGGGACTCCCATTGAACGACCTCAACAGAAAGCTAGAGGACATGGGAGCCCTTTGATACATTCCATATAGGTCAGTGTTCAGAGGCAAAGAGCAGGGTGGAGAACGGTGGAGGGTGAATCTGGAGGTGCACACAAGCATGAAAATGGGTGGACGTTGGTATAGGAATGAGTTCTCTGGAAGAAGCAAACAGAACAGAAATTTGGTAAATGCTGATCAGAGAGAGAAAGACCTATCTGCTCTCAATCACAGCTGGGATGGTTTTCATATAGATTAAGTTTAAAAAGGGAAAAAAGAAAAACATTTCTTGAACACCAGTATATTCCAGGTACTGTGTAGGTCACTTTCTATAGGTCTGCTCATTTACTTCTTGCAATAATAACATTGGATATAATCATCACCGTTACATATGTGGGAAATTAAGGCTCAGAGAGGCTAAGAAATTTATATTATAAAACAGCCAGTAAATAACAAATCTGAGATTCCAATGCAGCATTTTCTAACATCGAATCTTGGACTTTCTTCAGTTTTGCAATTTTCCTGCCCACTTTGTATGTCACCACAGGAAAGCCATAACACTTCTGCACTGAAGCAGAAGCTTAATGTTTCTGAAGAAGCAGTTTTGGATTACTTATATATACAAACCAGGGTTCAATCAAGACCAAAATTACCACTCAAGAGTATGGTAGAGCGTATTTAAACTTGGAAACTTCAAAGACAATAAGTAGTCATATGCCTTCCCCATAATGATAGCTGCCATTTACTGAATATTTAAAATATAGACTATTCACTTTCTATGCATTAAATTAATTCATCCTCATATCAATCATATAGAGAGAAAATTTGAAAGTGAAGAATAGAAGGAGAATGAACAAAGTAAAAGCGTTAGGGACAGAAGCTAGACTTCTCTGAATAAACCTTGTCCCTACAATTATAAAGCAAAATAAAATAATGAAAAAAACCTTTAAATTCCCCCAAAACAGAAGAAAATAACTTTTAATTTGATATAAATTTGTGGGCACAGCCCAATAGAGAGGAACATTTTCAAGTGATTTAAAACAGAGTAGTTTATCTGTACATCTTTAGAGGGATGTACCCCAAAGACAAAACTGCCCAAAACTGTAAAAAGAAATTCTGAAACTGGTATAATAAAATTATGAGTAATAATATTGATATTGTTATTCTGAAACTATTATACATACAATGTATTTTGTATACATAATTAATATGATATAATACAGTAAAGTAATATCACTTGAACATAATCACTGTCATTAGGACCTAAGATTTTTAGTATAGTAGAAAAAGAAATATGCATATAAAATCAAAGAATTTAAATAAAACCTCTATATTATCACTGGAAATGGAAATATCAGTACATATTTATAACATATAGCACTGTACACTTAAAAGACTTAAAAATAGTATAACAAACTGGTACCAAGAAACACCACCAGCATACACATTGTTATCTGAATATCTTTTCCTACTAGAGGAGACAGATTGGAGAAATGACAGATTCTATCTATGACAGAAAATGTACAAGATGAGCTTAAAACACTTTATTATACTAGAAAGTAAAGAAGCTATCAGAAACTATTGGGGCCATGCCAAAAGGACTCAGGAGGCAATGTAAAGAGACTCCCACTGGACCAAGATGAAACATTTTATGCATCTAAAGGTATAATGAAATTTATGGGTTAAAACACATCAAAAATGTGAAAAATCAATGATAACATGTGCCATTTAAAAAGAAAAAAACACAAATGGGACCTAATTAAACTTAAAAGCAAAGGAAATGATGGACAAAGCAAAAAAGACAATCTACAGAATGAAAGAAAATATCTGCAAATGATATGACCGATAAGAGGTTAATAGCCAAAATACATAAATAGCTCCTACAACTCACTATCCAAAAAAAAAAAAAAAACCCAATTAAAAAATGGGCAGAAGACCTGAATAGACAGTTTTCCAAAGAAGACATACAATGACCAACAGGCACATGAAAAGATGCTCAACAATGCTAATCATCAGAGAAATGCAAATCAAAACCACAATGAGATATCACCTCACACCTGTCAAGAGTGGCAATCATCAAAAAGACCACAATTAACAAATGTTGATGAAAATGTAGAGAAAAGGTAACCCTCATATTATGTTGGTGGGTATGTAAACTGGTGGAATCACTATGGAAAACAGTATGAAGTTTCCTCAAAAGACTAAAAATAGAGCTACCATATGATTCAGCAATTCCACTCCTGGGTATATATCAGAAGAAAATGAAAACACTACTTCGAAAAGTTACATGCATCCCAATGTTCATAGCAGCATTATTTATAATAGCCAATATATGGAAGCAACCTAAGTGTCCATCAACAGATAAATGGGTAAAGAAGATGTGAGATATATATATTTATACACACACACACACAGAGGAATATTACTCAGCCATAAAAAAGAATGAAGCACTGCCATTTGCAGCAACATGGATGGACCTAGAGAGTATTACGTTTAGTGAAATAAGTCAGACAGAGAAAGACAAATACTCTATCACTTATACATGGAATCTAAAAAATAAAAACAAATGTATATAACAAAACAGAAACAGACTCACAAATACAGGAACAGACTAGTGGTTGCCAGTAGGGAGAGGGAAGGGGGAGTATGGGATTAAGAGGTACAAACTACTGTGTATAAAATAGATAAACAACAAGGATATATTGTACAGCACAGGGAAATATAGCCATTATTTTGTAATAACTTTAAATGGAGTATAATCTATAAAAACATTGACCCGGGATGTTGTACACCTAAAACTAATATAATATTTTAAACCAACTATACTTCAATTTAAAAAGAAGGGGGAAAAGCCAGTGACAAACTTGAAGTATGCTAAAGAACGAATTTTCAATTTTTTTCTGAAAGCTGGTAATTAGAGAAAGAATCAAGTGTCCTACCTGCTTTTCCTATACAACCTCAGGATAACCAAATACCTGAGGTTTATTTTTATAAAAGTATCCCAGCTAACAAATAACAGAGAAAGAATTAGAAGATTACCATTTTGCAAACCTCGAATAAAATAGTGGATCTAGGTAACTATAATCAATGGCTATTAACATCACACAAAGAGAGGAAAGCGGACACCATGTGCCTCCTGTTGGAATTATGAAATACATTCTAGGAAGTATTTTTTTGCCAAAGCATTGACATACATAAGTCAAATCAAGCTTCTGGATATAACTATCAGTTTATGGGAAATACAGTGGTAGAAGAACATGTTAAATATTACCATAGAGTTGGCAATCAACAAAATCCAGAATGTGAGAAATACTACAGAACATCACTAATAACTCGATTTCTTCACGAATAAATTGTAAGGAAAACAAAAGAGGGAGGAGAAGCTATAGTTTAAAAAAGATCTGAGAAATCCATAAAAATGTAATGTGTGGATATTGTTTGGATCTTGATTTTTAAAAAAAGCAAACTTTAAAAACAAATTTATGAGATAATTAGGAATATTTGACACTGGATTTTTTATATTAAATTACTACAAATATTTATGTAGATTAATGATATTATAGTTATGTTCTTCAAAAGAATCCTTACTTTTAGGGATACTTACTTAACTAAAGAAATAAGATGTCTGTGATTTGGTTCAAAATAATAAAGGGGTTTGGGGGTTGGAGTTATGTGGGAGGGTTGACAGAACAGAAGTTACTCTTAATTGTTATTTGTTGAAGATGGGAAATGGGTATGTGGGGGGTAGATTTCATTATATTTCTCTTTACATATATATTTGGACTGTTACACAATAAGGTTTTAAAAATGTGTTTCAACAGATGGGATTGCCAAATTCCACATGTGAAGGGTTCAGAGATTTATATAATTTAAGAAAATTGTTTTAAATTAAAAACAAAGAGCTCATCCAGTCATCAATTTAAAACTGTTCTTCCACAAATCCTTTTACATATAATGGGTATGAATCTTGGTCTATAAACTCCGGTATGTAAGAGAAAGAACTTCTTCAAAAATTTTCCTGAAACTCAATTTAGGTTCTATTTAAAGATCTAAAGAGTGGAAATATGTGGAAATTTAATTTCAGTCAATTGAGGATTACCCCCTATTTTTCCCTGGGGTGCGTCCAAATTCAGGGGACTTACCATATTGCTATGGTCTGGGATTAAGGGGTATCTGGTCCTCAGTGTCATTTGTCCATGCTGACATCTGTGGAAACATCTATCATGCCATCTGATCCTTGATCTTCAGTACATGCAGATCACCGGGAATCATCCCTTTTCCAATCCTCATGGCTCCTTCAGGCCTGGCTTTTTCTAGTTGATAATTTGGTCTCCCTCTCAGATGCAAAGGAAGCATTGTGACTCCACCAGGCTGTGGTATAGAGAATTTTTGTGAGGTTCTCCCAGCCCTGTCTGCCTGAATACACAGCACAGCTACTCCTTCTTTGGGGTCTTGCCTCTCCCAAGTACTCTACCCTGAAAGGAAGCACGCATCTCCTGTGCTCTTGCATTCCACGGATTTTCTGGGGTTTCGTATCATTCCTTCCACCACTGGCCCTCAGTCCCACACATGGTCAGTGAAGTCAGGGGGCAGGATGTCTTCCAGGCACCTACTAATGTCGACTGCACCTACCTTTCCCTTCACTTTCTTCTCTTTGCCATCTCAAGAACACCATTCTAGTCTCAGAAGCAGGAAGCCTTGTTTGTATTTTTTAATCTGCTCTGAGTCATTTCTATTTCCCTGAGAGCTAGGCATTTGAAATTCAAAGACCAAAATGAGACTCTTATATCCTTTCTGAAACAACCCCTTCCCTATGGGAATGAATGGGCTGCCTAAGTGTAGAGCTAGGCAAGGGAAGGGAAAGTAATGATAATAATACTAACATATTTTTGAAAATAGTAACAGCAACAAACATTAAGTGGCAAGCACTATTCTTGTATTCTAATAATTCTAAGTATTAATTCATTGGCTCCTCATAACAACCCTATGAATTACTATTACCTCCATGATGTAGATCATGAAACCGAGGCACAGAGAGGTTAAATTACTTGCCCAAGGTTGCACAGGTAGTAAGTAAGTGGTAGCACTGGAATTCCAATCCAGGCAGTCTGGCTCCAGATCTGTGCTCTTTAAACCATTAAGAAAGATAGGCTGGAAAAAAAAAAAAAAAAAAAGACCCAATACATTTGAAAATGCTACTTGAGGTCTTTTTTGCATGTATATTCCATTTATGTAAATCATCCGAAATATGAAACCAGCTGCCTCTTTATCATTTTCTTTTCTTCATCCACATACAGTGTAGATAATGTGGAGAAAGAAGGAAACTTCCTATTTACTGCAGTCTCACAGATACATCTCACTAGAGCCCTGGAATTTACATGATTAAATTTCCATTTTATTTTAGACGAGGACACTAAACTTTAGGTTAACTAATGTTCTGACGGACCCACAGTGAGGACGTGGGAGTGCTGTGATATAAACCCAAGCCCACCCAACCGACCAAGGTCATGCTTATTCTCTGACCACACCAAAGAGCTGAACTGCGTTTTGACCTGAAATTTAAGGTGGACAGTTGCAAGGCCCCTACGAGCATCTGACCCTGCCAGGGGAGAGGAGATTCAGGCCGTGGGCCTGTCAAACAGATACCTTTTCACCAGCTGGGACTCTGCTTGCCTTTACACAGCATTAATGAAAAGGCTAGGGGAGTAACAGATGGAACACACTTGAACCTTCCAATCAGGGTTCTTCGATCCCCTTCGGCTCCTCTCCGCAGCCGTACATCATCTGCATTAAAAAGCCCCGTGGATCTTTCTCAGCTGCTTCCCGTCAGCCCACATAACGTCCTTTCCGGCACTCCTCTGGGAGAGTCCCGTGTCCTCCTGTAATAGCAGACTGAGGAGGGTGCAAATAATTAGAACTTAAATTGTCAACTCAGACTCTCAAGTCAGTCACACAGAAAATGCGCCAGCTTGACATACGAGGCAGTCTCATTTTATGGAAATAAATGATCTAAACTGCTTAGTTTTGGGCAAAAGTTGATAGCGTATTTTATGTGTCCCAATCACTCATTTTTACGGGAGCAGAAGCAATCTCATTGATTAAGATGAATACTTCGGAGCCAACATCAGCGAACTCGACTTGGGTTGTTCGTGGAGTCCCATTCATTTAACTTTGGCTTTTCTTCTCTTCCCCTCACACACCATCAGAAATGATACATTTAATTCAAAAAGGTGTTTGTAGATGTAAATGTATTTAGGAATAAAGTTGCTCAGGTATATAAACGCTGTGGTCTCTGTAAAAAATAAATTGTTATTGAGACACGACTGTATATGGCAAACTTGTTATCGGAATTCTAAATTGCTGCACAGAAAACACACACACCCAGACACACACACCTTGACTAAGGTTAAACTGTTCTCCTCCCCTTCTTGTCATAATAACTTAACATAATGATAGTGCTGTCATTATAAATATTTGGAGGTTTTCTGCATCTTGATAATTGATGGATTCTGAATGTTGGAGAATGATTTTTAAATCAGCGCAAGTGTCGTGTTCAAAGTGTTTCCTTGGATTTTGAGAATGAAAACCGGAACCATCTTGTATTTCTTAGGAAATGAGCGGGAAGCAGGAGAGAGGCAAATACACCCAGCGCTCTGTTATTTCCTAGGTCTTCCTCCGGTAAATTGAAAACGGTACCTCCCCTCTGTGAATCTACCACCCTCCACATGCTTGGCCCAAATGCCATACACCTGCTCAGCGTCAGCCGAAACCCACCGGAGCATATGGCAGCTCACATATTGCCTCGTCCCAGGATGGATTGGGAACGCTGGTCACCTAGGCTCTGTTTTCAAGTGGTGTGAAAGCAGCTGTGGGAAGCCCAGAGGATAACAGGCTCTCACTGCGCTTCTTACCGTGGGAAAGAAGAGCGAGGGGAACAGAAGGGAGATGTTTTCAGATACCCAGCAGCTCTGACTTGACTGTTCTGTAAAAGAACACACCGCACACTGGCTTTCCCCACTGTGAGCAGATGCATTAGAAGGGAAACCTCGATTTTTTTTTTAAACTGCTTGTCGATGGTAGTAGGCAGAATTACGGCCCCGAAAGAGATCCAACTTCGAATCCCCTGACCCTGTGACTATGTTATCTTACGTGGCAAAGCAGAATTAGATAGCAGATGGACTTAAGGTCGCTAATCATCTGCCTTGCAAATAGGGAGATTATTCTGGAGAAACTGGGTGGGCCCAGTGTAATCACAGGGGTCCTTAAATGAGGAAAAGGAGGCAGGAAATGTCAGAGTAATAGTATGTGAGGACTTGACCTGCTGTTGCTTGTTTTGAAGATGGAGGAAGAGGTCCGCTAGACAAGGAATGTGGGCAGCCTCTAGAAGCTGCAAAGGGCAAGAAACAGATCTCCCCTAGAAACTCCAGAGAGGAACAAAGCCCAGCCCACACCTTGATTTTAGCCCAGTGTGACCCAGGTTGGAACTCTGAACTACAGATACTAATAGAATAACGTCTTGTTTGGAGCTACAGGTTGTGTTCATTTGTCATAGCAGCAGTAAGAAACTGATAAGTGGAGTTCTGGCTTGAGCTGTGGTTCTCAGCTTTAGAGTGCATTAAAATCAGCTGGGGAGCTTTTAAAAGTCCTCAGGCTGGGGCCATGCCCCAGAGCAGTCATGTCAGAATCTCTGGGAGTGGGACCTCAAAATCAGAATTTTATAAACTCCCTGGTGACTTCAATGCACAAGCAAAGCTGAGAAGCAATGATTTAGTGGATAGAACCCCCAACAGTGTTTGGAGTCAAGAAAGCTGGGTTCAAATTCCACTTCTATCATTTTAAGATTGAGCTCAGTTTATTTCACCCACATATTAAGTGCACATGTACACATATATTTGTGTCTATAAAATATAAACGTATACATGTATGTATACATATGCACACACAAACAGCCCTTCTGTGAAATGGGAAGTTATTTGTGAGGTTTTACGTGTAAAAGCATCTAGCAGAGAGTAAATGCATGTAATGAAAGTTATTTTAGTATAAGTAGTTGAGAGCTACTGAAGATATTTTTTACAATCCTTCTCTGGCAACATCAAAAAATGTGTTTACAATGAAATGCTACTCAGCCATAAAAAAGAATGAATTAATTCCATTTGCAGCAGCATGAATGAACCTAGAGATTATCATATTAAATGAAGTAAGTCGGACAGAGAAAGACAAATGTCATATATTATGGCTTATATGTGGAATCTAAGAAAAATGATACAAATGAACTTATTTACAAAACAGAAATAGACTCACAGACAGAAAACAAACTTAAGGTTACCAAAGGGGAAAGGGGAAGAAGGATAAATTAGGAGTTTCAGATTAAAATACACACACTACTATATACAAAATAGATAACAAACAAGGACCTACTGTATAGCACAGGGAACTCTACTCAATATCTTATAATAACCTATAGCAGAAAAGAATCTAAAATATATATATGTATATATATATATAATTGAATCACTTGGCTGTATACCTGAAACTAACACAACATTGTAAATCAACTATATTTCAATTAAAAAAATTTTTTAAATGTGTTTATTTTCCAATTTTGTATTTTTCTGGGCCTATGTGTCTCAAAGTATGTTCTAATGTGGGAGCCATACTTAAATTTATGTCAGATCACTGACATCTTGGGAAAAGCAAAATTTTTTGTAAAAGTCTTTTTCATAATATTAAAACACTTAATCGGTCCTCACCGATTAAGCTCTTAGGCTCAGGGTGCCTGCTGTGACCTCAGGCCATTTCCTTAACCTTGTTCCAGCCTCCGTTGCCATGTTAATAAAATAGGGACCCCAAGTCTCCTCTTTCCCATAGTTGCTGTGGGGATTAGAGGCAGCAAATAGAAAGTATCTCGCACAATGCCTGGCCTGCAATCATGACTTCATAAATGAAAAGTTTATAGTACTACAGGTCAAGTCCAAATCCAAAGAATGGAATGGAAGAATGAAGTGGAAATGCAGTGGGGGTGGGAACAGAGGACAGTGAGTGGCTAGGCAGGGGGTCAGCGAAGACACTCAGGGCTGTGGCTGGGCCAGAGGTCCATCGTTTCGCACCTGCCTGGCAGAGGTGGGTACAGCTGTGTGCAGGGGCTCTGGCCTGCTGAACACCGTACTCTGAGCCAAGCCTCAGGAGATGTGGAGACCTAGGAAACCTGGTCGGCTTCACAGACACCTAAGAGCGCGACGGGCCAGCCCGTGCCCAGATAACGCAGGTGTTTTTAGCCACACCTCCCAGCTCCGACGTTCATCCCCTTGTCCATCCCTTGAGGGCAGGGGCTGTACGGCTCATGGTTCTCTGTCATCTGACTCCCCAGCTCAGTTCTGGGCACACAGCAAATGCCCAGGAAAGCCTGGCTCTTTCATTTGTCCGTGAGAGTCACATAAAAAAAAAATAAAAAGAAATGTCACACATTCTGTCCTCCTTTTGATTGCAGTAAGTGGAAAATAATGTGGTTGCTGAAAGCAGGGCCCTGAGGCCGGAGTTGGGACCACAGAACTAGTGCCTGGTGAGCTCGGGCTCATGGTTTGATCTCGGCTAGTTTGCCAGTCTTTCTTAGAGTCAGTTCGTCTGTTTAGCGGCGATGGAGTGAGAGAAGTATCTGCTGTGTCAATCTCCCAGGATGAGTGCCCCAGTCAAGTCCAATGAGTATGAAAGTTTTCCAAGAATTTGAAATCAAGTAATAATTTGGGGTTCAAGGGAGCGAAAAGCTCAGGTCTGCCTGGGGAGAAAAAACTTTTTGAAGAAGCTATCTAAGGGTTGTAGCTAAAGAAATTTTCTTTAAGTTGTTCAGGATTCTTGCAACTGGTAGAATTGTGTTAATGGTGAACACGGATTGGATAGGGCATGGGCTGTGAAGTTACGGACACCTGGACTCAAATCCCAAATGTATTCACTCACTATATGTGGAACCTCAGCCAAGACACAACTTCTCTGACACTAGGTGTCCTTTTCTACAAACAGGAGTGATGATCTGGATAATGCAGGACTGACAGTTAATGAACTTTCACTGTTTCCTTCTAACAGTGTCTGCAAAGTGGAATGCGAAAACTTTATTTTGATTATAATTTTTAAAGACTTATTATAATTACATATAATTTTATATGTTATATGTGTATGTGTTTGTACATATGCATATATACATATATATAAACACCCTTACATTCTTACATAAAACAAAACCAATAAAGCGAAAGCTCTATTAATCCCCTTTTGAGAGAATAGGTTTCCTTTTTAAAAAATCAGTTTTCACCAGTGAAACACGAAGCCAAACTATTGTCCTATCTGACTTCAAGGATCAGACAGCTGGAATTTGTTCCCTTGAGGCACAGTCAAATCGAAAACCATCCTCAACAGGCTCTAGAGAAATGCACTTATCAGCTCTAGTGATTTGTGGGTTGGCAGCCTCTTCCTGGGTCCTAACTGGGACCAGATCAGCTGCCTCCAGCCACTCCTAATATGCCCTCTTTATGCCACTCTACTGTGGTGTAGAGTCTAAGAAAGAACATGGGGCCAGGAATCAAAAGATGGCAATGCTCACAGCCTAGTGCTTCCTGCTCCTAGCCGGTAGTACAAGGCAGGTTATGGAAACTCTGCTTCTCAACTCCCTCATCTGTGAAATGGGAATGGCATTAGTTCTAATTATGTGACAGGATTGCCATGAATACTGAATGACATCATGCTTTAAAATCTTGAAGTATTTCTAAAATATGAAACATTATTAAGACATACACATAACGAAAAATGGAAGAGCATTTAGAAGATACAAGAATGGAAGGTAAAAGATTTAATTGCTTATTACTTCCTTCTAACCACATTCCTAAGACTAATTTCATAAAATCCCCTAGGTTTCATCCTTTGCTGTTGTACAATATCTACTCAGACTGCAATTTATGGCTCGGAACGGTCTGTAATGAAGGCCTTTCATTCAACAAATATTTATCAAGCACCTACTAAGTGCCAGCCCTGATCACACCAGTGAGCAAAACAGGCAGAAAGATGGTGCTTCTTTGACTTTTAGAAATCGCAGGGATGGTGACTTGTGAGAGTCCTCTGAAACAGTGAGGCCCCAGGCTCTTGTTTTCCTCATCTTCTGCCCAATATAATCGTGGGGCCCTGATCTCTCAAAAATCCACTACTTGGCTTTAGTCCAGGGACAGGCATTTGGTATTTAAGCCAGGCCAGTGTTTGGTGCTCAGAAGTTGCACAGGAACCGCGTGCTGAGTGCCAGCAATGCTGTCTGAGCACCGGTATCTGGGTTTAATTTCCACTGTCTGTCAGAGGGAAGCTTTGATCAGACCCTGCATTTTTTCACTTCTCCTAAGTGACTAGAGGCTACTACCAGCCCATTACCACTGCCTCCGTGTGAGCTCTGGGTTGGCCGTGACATCAGAGATTTATTTACATGAATTTCCCCGGAATTGCCCTGCACATGCTCCTCTCTCCCCGCTCCAGTCATGGTACAGTGAGTGCTGAGGACTCAACACGGGAGTGAATGTGTGTCCAGGAAGGTAAGGGATGGGAAATGGGGCAGGGGACCCACACTACTGCAGAAGGAAGTGCAGCGCAAGTAAGTGACTGCAGCTGGCTCTTAATGGCTTTTCTTCTCTGCCGTCATTTTCCTTTAAGCCGAAAAGAAACTCTTTGTAATACGTGTTAAAATTACGGTTCAGATTTCTGATGATCAAGTTACATAGATTAAAGTAATGGATACCAGACTCCGCATCAATTCAGGTATAAATATGGATGAAATGAATGTACATTATCCACTGTTATAAATCTGTGTGTTCAAGGAAAGACATAAATCTCCCAAACCTTTCCTACCTCAGGGTATGAAGGTTTTTTTTTTTTGTTTTTCCCAGTGTTTTCGATGAAATTATGATTTGGAGTAATTTGCTGGTTTTGCAGAAACCTCTGGCTTTTTTTTGCTTTTTTTTTTTTTTTACAATAACGGGTAGAGTGTATTATTTATAATGGCAAGTCATTAAAATGCTCCAGGAAGTCGTCATTGCGGAGGGGGCTGGAGAGGGAAGTATATGGCCTTCCAGATGTGCGCGTGTGGGGAAGGGCCGTGCATTTAGAGAAATTTATAGCACCTGGCTCCACTGTAAAGGGTTCTTGGCCTGGGGGAGTTTCTCTTTGTGCCACTACCCACCTTGGCCCTATCAACACTTGTACACGGAGGGGCTCAAAGCCATCAGTGCGTGATGGACACATGGCCACAGGATGTTGTGGTCTGGACGGGAAGACGGAGTTCTCACTCCTGCTAAGCCACAGGGCTGATGAAAGTGTCTGAGCTCCTGGTAGCCTGGGGCCCTCACAGGAGCAAGAAGAAGCCTCATGGTGAGCGGGAAAGAACAGAGGCAAACACTGCAGACATGCCTACCCCAGTGTGTGGCTCAAGAGCTGGACGTTTGCTCACCCCCGTTTTCCCCTCTGAGTTTTACAGTCTATAAAACGAAGGTGATAATATGTATTCCATAAGGCTGGGGTGAGGGCTGAATGAGACTGTGTGTGTGAAGGCACCTAGCTCTTCCCGCTGAAACTCCTAACCGGCAGCTTCGTGGATTCATGAGCACCATTGTCCCAAATGGAACTGCATCATGGACCCCTGTCCTCCTCTAGCTCTCCTCCACTAAGGCCCCTGCTGACCCCACATGGAGGTTCAGCTGTTGCTAAAGTCCTGGGTAGTGAATGAAGAACTTAACAAGGAGGCCAGGTTCTCTCCGTGGTATTGCTCCACGCTCCCTGCTGTGCGGCGTCCAAATTAGCCAACAACCACTTTGTCCCCATTCCAGCCAGCAGAAGGGAAAATGGGAAAAATAGGGCACGCCCCTTCCCTGTAAGGACCAACCTGGAAATGACCTGCATCCTTTCCTTCACATTCTGGTCAGAACTTCGTCAGGTAGCCCTACCTACTCATGAAGGGGACTGGGAAAAGTGTCCTTTAGCTGGGTAGCCATGGACCTAGTTAAATTCCCTTACCATGGAGGAAGGGGACGTAGATATTGGGGAATAATTAGCTGTCCCTTCTAAAGGAGGCTGGGGGATCACAGGGAATTGTGCCAGAAACTCAATTAGAACCATACGCTTGAAGAGAGATTTAGGTTCTGTAGGGGTGGAGAAAGGAAGATTGTTACCCCATGGATCATGAAATGTGTTTATGTCCAATAATCAGATTAATTAGGATGTAGCTCTCTGGCTCAATTTGTTAATGTAAAGATTCCAGGGGCCAAGGTGCCTGGGCCTGTTCTATTACAGGTCAAGTGAGGTTGACTTTCCTCTGCAGCCACAGGCAGTCACCCTATGTCTACCAGGCCCAGCATGGTTTTTACTTTGATACTTCCATCCCATTTCCCACGGCCTGCCACATAGCTATTCATTCACAATTGTTGAATGAATGGACAAGTGAATGAATAAACGAGTTAAAGAGTGAAGTAAAGGATGTAGAAACTGGGCAATGGGATGGCAGGGATGGCAGTGGGCGCTTTCAAAAACAAAGCCAAATCAGAAGATCTAAATAGACATTTCTGCAAAGAAGACATACAAATGGCCAACAGGCACATGAAAAAATTCTCAACATCACTAATTATTACAGAAATGCAAATCACAACTACAATGAGCTATCACTCACACCGGTCCAAATGGCCATCATCAAAAAGTCTACAAACAATGAAGGCTGGAGAGGGTGTGGAGAAAAAGGAACCCTCCTACACTGTTGGTGGGAATGTAAATTGGTGCAGCCATTATGGAAAACAGTATGGAGTTTTCTTAAAAAAACTAAACATAGAGCTACATATGATCCAACAATCCCATTCCTGGGCATATATATTCAGAGAGAACTCTAATTCTAAAAGATACGTGCACCCAATGTTCATCGCAGCACTATTTACAATAGCCAAGACATGGAAGCAACCTAAATGTCTGTCAACAGAGGAATGAATAAAGAAGATGTGGTACATATATACGATGAAATATTACTCAGCCATAAAAAAGAATGAAATAATGCCATTTGCAGCAACGTGGGTGGAGCTAGAGATTATCATACTAAGTGAAGTAAGTCAGAGAAAGAAAATATCATGTGATATTGCTTATATGAGGAATTGAAAAATATGAACTTATTTACAAAACAGAAATAGACCCACAGACATAGAAAACTTATGGTTACCAAAGGGGAAAGGGAAGAAGGATAAATTAGGAGTTTGGGATTAACAGATATACACTACTATATATAAAACAGATAACCAACAAGGTCCTATTGTAAAGCACAGGGAACTCTACTCAATATTTTATAATAATCTATAAGGGAAAAGAATCTGTAAAAGAATATATATATGTGTGTGTTTGTAACTGAATCACTGTGCTATACACCTGAAACTAACACAGCATTGTAAATCAACTATACTTCAATAGAAAATAAATAAAACATATTGAAGCTTAAAAAATAAACAATCAAAAAACAAAGCCAAATCATCTCTATTCACCTGAGCCATCACCTCCATTACTCTTAAGGGATGTCCTTGCTTCTCATTTATACAGAAAGAAAAAAGCAAAAACTCCCTTCCCTATTGCCCACAGCAGCCCAGCAGACTTTCCAGCCTACGTGTCCACCATTTGTTCCTTCCTTTCTGTTAAATTGAGATATTCCACCGGGACCTACAGTTCCTCCCTTCTGCCCTTCAGGGCCTTATTCCACCATTACGTCCTCTCCCAGACATCTTCACATCCCTCCTTCTTTTCCAGCTCCTTCAGACCTTAAATAAGTTCATATATCCCCCATCTTTACAAAATTAAATATTCATTCAACCTCCATCCAGAGTTGTACTGTCTCCTCCTCCCCTTTCACAGCCACACTTCTTGGCTGAATTCACTGTTCCTCCTTCTCGAACCCACTCCCTTTCCATCCATCCCACTGATGTTTGGCTTCTCCACCCCTCCCCACTACCCTGACACTGCTAGTCAAAGTCACTGATGATCTTCCTGCTGCAACTGCCAAGGGCATCCTGCAGTTCTTATCTCACTTGGCCTCTTGAAAGCATTTGACCCTGTTGACCACTCCCTTTTTGAGAAGCCCCCTCCCATGGTTTCTGTAAGCCATCACTCATCCTGGTACCTCTTGGATGCTTCTTCTACGTCTCCTATGGACTCTGTTCCCCCACTCATCATTAAATGTTAGTGTTTCTCAGGCATCTCTTCTGGGCTATCGTCTCTTCTCACTCTGCACACAGATCCCTGGATATCTCATCCACTGCCACTGTTTCTACGCATATATAATCTATATGCATGTGATGTCCAAATATGAAATACTTCCTCTCTCTAGACTGCAGAAATAACTGCCTCCTGGACTTCTCCATTTAATTATGCTAGAGGCAACTAGAATACTTCATGTCTAAAATTAGATTCAGGCTCTGTCACTTCCTATCCTTGTACCTTGCTTGTGTCTCATTTGTAAATTGAGGGTCACAATAATTCAGGATTATAATCTATATGCACGTGATGTCCAAATATGAAATACTTCCCCTCTCTAAACTGATGTTTTACTACCTCTAGTTTCTAATGAAAATTTCTTCATGCATATGCCGCACATTAATTACTTTAATAGCAACAGTCCTAGTGTTTTGCTTTTATAGTTGTTTACCATTTACAAAGGGATTTCACATACATGATCCCATTTGAGTCTCACAATAACTCTGTGTGGCTCAGAGTGGGTAAGTGAATTATTTAGAGTTACACAGCAGTGTTGGGACATAAATCAGGGTCCCCTGACTCAGTCCAGTTCCAAGGCAGATTAAAAGTACAAAAGTTCAATCAGTGCATACTCCAACCTAGGCCTGAAACAGATGTGTGTGCAGATACCTCTTGGAATATTGCAGACTCTTAAGTCATTCTTGTTTGGTTTTGTATTCAAATGCCCAAATTCAGCTCAGTTCTCCAGTATTTTCTGATTTCTTATTATGTGTTAGCTTTGAGCGAGGCCCTGATTTTTTGTGAATGGACTCGCTGAGTCTGAAACGTCTGGATTAGAGCAGGTAGACAATCAAGCCTGACCTGTTAAAACATCAAGTGTAACTTTCAAGAGGTCTTCTTTACAGTGATAGGGGTTGTGTTACCCAGGGACAGTAGTCAGTTGTTTTGTGGAACCTTTCCGTCTATTCAGCTCCGACATCTGGCTCCCAGGACACCTGATATAGAGGATGCTGAAAGCAAAGTAGCATGGTAACTCAAGGCTTCTGCTACTCAGAGCAAGAGCTTTCATGTAATCTCATAAAACTTGCAAAAGCTGCTAGCTCATGCCCGAGACAGCCATCCTCTCTCCCATCTACTTGGAGAGGAGGAGGAAATCCAGTGTTGGTCACCCCTTCCAAAGAGAGAGCCAAGGAAATGCTCCCAAATATCCCCCAGTCTCAGGAGAGCAGAGACCTTCCTGGGAGGGAGAACAGGGGAGCTCTTCACAGCGTACTCTGAGGGCAGGCTTGGGCTAATGGGATGCCCACCAGCAGGTCCCCACTCTGCAAGCACTCTCCTCTCACAGCAGTTCCCCCCGCCCCTCTTCCCTTGCAAATGCAGAGATTGAGGGCAGGTTACATGAAAGAAAAGGGGTTCAGGGTGATGGTTAGACTAAAAAGTGAGCCTAGTGGACAAAACAACACTATCCTACCAATCACACCCCTACCAGCATTTCTGCCTTTGCCCAGGTTCCCACAGGTAGAAAGAGAAACCTGTAGACACCAAGTCCCTGATGAAATCAGCATAAAACTTGGCTGCGAACACGTAGGCTTTAATCTAATCCCCTGACTGATCATTGGCTGCCTTTTCAAGAAGTAAGTTAGACTTGGGTACAATAGTTGAGACCCCTCGACTTTAAAGAAGTGGAAAGAGGAACTGTCAGGCATGGAATAGCCCTTCAAGCCTCCTTTGTGTGTGAGAAGCTCAGAGCAGACCTCCAGATCCTGGAGGCACCAACAAGTGGTCCCATCTCCTCTCAGCAGAAGCTCCGAGCTCCCTCTTCCCAGGTCCTTCAGCTGAGGATGGGCTGCTCAGAAATACCCGCTCATGTGAGTCCTAGGGCTCTAGAGGGGCAGCGCCTTAGGGGACAGGGTGCTTGCTACTGTGCCGCATATTTAGTTAGAGCAGAGGTCAGTCTCGCCCAGCAGTGCCTCAAATCCAACCCCTTCCTAGTCAAGCTTCTTGGGAGGGGCCTTACACAGCTACATGCTGCTTATAATCCCAGGTGGGCTACAATCTAATTTATTCGGCTCTCAGAGGCCCCTTCCTTTCTACTTGGAGGTCCAAAATACCGAGAGCACCTCTTTAGCCCAAAGGAACAAGAAGCCCACAACCCCTCCATTAGTAAGTGCAATCAGACCTCAGGGAACATGGCACTGTCCCGAGGAGGTGCAATGTGTCACCCAACCCCAGGAAAGACAACTAGGGTCATAGAAAGAGGCAAGTGTGAACCATCCTCTGAGAGACACTGGATGGATATGGGTGAGTTTCGTGTGGCCAAGGCCTATAACTCAAGGAAGAGAAAACGAATCTTCCAAAGGACCTATCAGTTTGCCCCATTGTCTACCCCCAAAATGGTAACCTTGAAAACCCATCTTTCATCCAGTGTTATCTAAAAGGAATCCCATTTTCTTCTGTGGTTTCCTTTGCTGTTTCTAAGATGCATTAACTCAACTATCATTTCATGAATTCGTAGAATATTCAGGTGTCTGGAATACATACACCCTGGAGAGGTGAGGGTTCCATATTGCATTGCCCTTACTCTGCCAGGGAGACAAATGAATCAACTGACAATTACATTTCAGAGTGATGGGGAAAACACAGGAGATACTGATCCAGCTGTTCTGGCAGGCAGGGTGTGAGAAGGCTTTCTCTGGGGTCTAGCACAGCACGAGAATCCCAGAAGAGTCACAGCCAAGGACAATGGTTTGGAGGAGAAATGTCACTTAGATCACTAGGGGAATTAATAGCTGACCCTCACATAGTGTTTTTAAGAAGACACTGTTCCAAGCACTTAGTATGTACTAACTCATTTTATCCTCACAGCAACCCTATGAGGTAGTATATAATTATCATCCTCTCTTTATAGCTAAAGAAACCAAGACTCAGGGATGTTAAGGAGTTTGGCTAAGGCCATGAGAATGGCATGCCTCAGATTTTCACCCAGACGGTTTGGCTCTGCAGACCATGTTCTTAGCCTGTTCCCTTCATGGCCTCTACTACAATGATAAAAATCTCAAATCTGGAGCCAGAAAGCAGAGAATGAACAATGAAGTGTGAAAGGAGGAGCAGGGACTTTGTATACTATACTGAGTCGTTATTTCTCAAATAGGGGTGCAGATATTGCCAAGGGTATGTGACGATTGGTCAGGGGACATGACAAGCCATCATCCATTATTTTGTAAGTATAAATGTATAGAAAAATATCTTAAGTTTGTACTCTAAAATTATTGTTGACACACCACACAAAAGCAACAACAATCAGCTACTTGATCCTATAAGCTGCATTCGATCCAATGTTTTGTTTATTACACAGGGTTTACAAAACAAAATATGCTTAATTCTATTTCTTACTAATGAATTCCCTGATAATGCAAAAGTACAGAAAATTGTTCTCTGTGTGTATGTGTATGTGATTTGAGGCTTATTATTTTCATTTATTTTGAAGTGAATGATCTTGAATTTGAGAATATTTATCAGCGATTAAAAACTGGAAGTTTTAAGCATTAACTTGAAAGTGGTAAAAACTCTGCAAAATGAGCAAAATCTAGAAATAACCTGAAATCACTGACCAAGAAAGCCATGGCCCTGCCTCACTACATACTTTATAGGAGGAAAATGGTAGCACTAACCAATGACACTTAATGAACAGATAGTTTATTTCAGAAGGTAGCTTTAAAAGTCTGTGCTTAAATGCTTCTTAAAATATGTACCTTGCTGTTGCGTGATTTTCTCGCTTCAAGGGCTTAAACTTTGATGTATCTTGTGTTGAGAAGACTTTCAGCTGTAAAAGCATAACTACATATGTATTTGGCATTAATTTTTTTTTATTCCTGCAACTTTTGTAGGATAATTATCTGAACTTTTTGAACGCCGAAGCATATTTTAGATGGGACCGATATGATGAAAAACATCAAGCAAACAAAATATGCTTAACATTTCTTCTGAGTCCAATATCAAAAATCATCTCGGGGGACTTCTCTGGTGGCGCAGTGGTTAAGAATCCGCCTGCCAATGCAGGCGACACAGGTTCGATCCCTGTGTCACACAGGTCCGGGAAGATCCCACATGCAGCAGAGCAACTAAGCCCGTGTGCCACAACTACCAAGCCTGCGAGCCACAACTACTGAGTCCGCGTGCCTAGAGCCCATGCTCCGCAACAAGAGAAGCCACCGCAATGAGAAGCCTGTGCACCACAATAAAAAGTAGCCCCCACTCGCTGCAACTAGAGAATGCCCACACAGCAACAAAGACCAAAGCAGCCAAAAATAAATAAATAAATGAAGAAATTAATTAATTAATTAAAAAAAAAGAAAATCAACTGACCAAAAAAAATCATCTTGAAAGGTGAAACGCAAGTAACGGGGGAAAAGATACGGCCAAATCAAGTTAAGGTCAATAAGAGGCAACCATGCTGAAAAAGTGTCACTATTGAATGATACTATCACACACTGTTTTTTAAGGTGCTCAGAAATATATTCTTGAACAAGTGGTTGAAAAACTGAAATTAATTTGATTCTTTAATGTCTAACTATATAAGACACTGATGCTGGTTTTGTGGTCCTTTTATTTGCTTTTCCTATATTATTTTTAGATTGAAAATATTTGGATTAAAATATTTGTTTGCAAAGAGTGACATGATATAAACATTTTCAAAATAATATATAAATTTAAAAATAAATTTGTATACATATAAAATATATACATACACACATACACATATGAGTTGTGTGCTCAGATCAAAACCACCATGCCCCCTCGAATACATTAGTCACCTTTGTATTATTCTCTGAGAATGCATCACCCAAAAAATACATCTCTTGAATTTCTCAGTATGTTCAATGGAGTAGAAAACTGACAAATCTTATTTAATAAAGAAAGTGGTGTGAATATTCATCTCAAGATAAAGCCAAAATGAAATGAGATGTAGCTTTGAAAACCTACTCTACTCTGCAAAATGTATATTTGTTTAACCCAAGAAATAATTGTGGCGTGATTTTCTAATGAAGGACTAAATGGGTCTTTTTGTCATAGAAGGGGAGAAACATAACAGAGAGTGGGAACCTGTATAAAGTGAAGGATTTCATTGTTTTCCTCCATGATTAGATAGTGGTCCACAAATTTTGGTTCTCTGGATGTACAAACATGTTCAAACATTCTATGAACAAATGAAAAACAAAACTGAATATTTATTGACGTTTGGCAATTGAACGATGAGGATTAATTTGGGAATTTTGTTTTTGAGAATCTTATCCCACTTACATGTGATGAAAGTTACAAGAGTAATAGGAAAATGAAGAACACTCCCCGTCATGCTTCTCTGGAGAGACCGTATACTTTATCATCCAAATCAGTAATGGAAATGGGTCCTATTACTTGAGACTGAAACTTGGCCCTATTTAGTAACATGCCAGGACAACGTCATAAACCATGACTTTTGAAGCACTCCAATAAATTCTGCCACTACATATTTTGCCCTATACCCCCAGACATCTCACCCCCAAAAACAGCAAAAAAGAATAAAAAGGAAAAAGAAAAAGAAAACATAATACAGCACCATTTCCCTGTGTGATGGTTAATTTTATGCGTCAACTTGACCAGGACATGGGTGCCCAGATATTTGGCTAAACATTATTTATGGGTGTGTCTGTGAGGGTGTTTCTGGATGAGATTAGCATCTGAATTGGCAGACTGAGTAAAGCAAGTTGCCCTCCCCAATGTGAGTGAACCTCATCCAAGTTGTGGAGGGTCTGAATAGCACAGAAGGGTGGAGGAAGGAAGAACTGGCTCTCTGCCTGTCTGAGCTGGGACATCAGTCTTTTCCTGCACTTGGACTAGGAATTATACCTTTGGCTCCCCTGGTTCTCAGGCCTAGGGGCTCGGACTGGAACTATATCACTGGCTTTCCTGGGCCTCCAGTTTACAGACTGCAGATTGTGGGGTTTCTCAGCCTCAGTAATCTCATTAGGCATTTTCTTATAATCAATCAATATCTTTCTCTCCCTCTCTCCCCACCCCCATATATATATATATATATATATACACACACACACACACACACATATATAGAATATATATATTCTCTCTCTCTCTCTCTCTCTCTATATATATATATATATACGCACACATATATATAGAGAATATATATATTCTATTTCTCTGGAGAATCTTAATACACCCTGAGAGAGTGAAAGATATTGGCAAGTGGACAATTCAGATGGTTCCCTTCCCTTCCATCCCTTCCGTCTCTGATCTTGTACCACATGGTTGTATTTACCTGCTTCAATCCTTGTGAGTATTTCTCTGGAAGAGTTTGAAAAGAATGCCGTAGGCAAATGGGAATCACTGAAGGAGTACAGACCAGAGAGAGGCCTCACAAGATTTGATTCTAGAGCAGTCACTCATTCTTGCTGCAGGGAAGCTGATGGAGAGAGGCGGGGTAAAAATTGAGACATGGATGCAACTGATGTAGTCAGTTGTCCAGGTGAGAAATCATGAGAACCAGAGCTCAGAACCTGAATATGAGTGGAAAATATATTAAAGGTATGAAGACGCTTTAACATTTCAGGTTAGAAGTGGCTTTGGTCAACCATGGAAACTCTTTCTAACCTGGTTCTCTATAACTTGATGTCTAAGCTACTCCTGGTCAATTGACTCTGTTTCAAGGCTCCAGTTCCAAATTTCTATTGGCAAGGAACTGAAATGGCAAAGAATACCTGCTTTATATTTATTTGAGGCCAGAAGATGGGTTCACCAGATATTAATGTGGCAATCCAGACCTATTTCCAGGTAATGGGGTATTCAGAAAATGGAAGTACGGCATGTTTTCTTTAGTAAACATCTGCATATGAAATAGGAATTGGGCTCTAAGCATAGCACAGGAGGAAGAAGAAAAGTGAAATGGAAGGAAATTAACATTTGTTAAAAGGTGGCCATTGTGCAAGGCACTTTGCACATCTGTTGCTTGTGACCTTTCCCCTGAGGTAGAACAATTCTTCCTGCTTTATAGATGGAGAGAGGTAAATTTCCCACAGTTATGTGGCTGTTAACATAGGATTCAAGATTCCAAACAGGTATATCTGTCTTGAAAATACAAGCTTGTCCCGGCCTCTGCGAGACGCTGTTTGACCTAGCATGCAGGGATGACTAGCTTTGGGACCACCCCTCTTGGAATAACATTTTGCTTCCTGGCAAGAAAACAGGAAGCCCCCAATATAGTCTCTAACTAGCCTCTTTCTGGAACAAGTAGGTCTTCCTCAAGTTCTTTTCATGATTAAATTGTATCCCTAAAGGCCCCAAATTAGGTCACTTGTATCTGTGAGTTCCAGTTCCACTTCACCTATTTAATTAACAAACTTTAATCCAGTGCCTTCCATATGCCAAGCCCTAGGCCATGCTACAGGCTATATCAAGGCTGACCCTGCCCTCAAGGAGCTCTCAGCATAGAAGAGAGGAGACATGGGTATACATAATCACCATGCAAGGCAAACATAGTATCATGTTAAAGATACATCTGGAGTGATATGGACATTTTAGAAGAGATCATCCAAGGAAAACTTCGTAGGTAAAAAGACATTTGGGCTGGGCTGGAAGGATACACTGAAATTCAATGTATGGCATTGGTGTAAGGTGTCCCAGGTGGGGAAAAGTATAAATGGAGGCCCAGAGGCTGGTAATCAGGAGCATGGGTGGGCCGGGAACAGCAAGTAGCAGTGTAGCAACACTGAGGCCCTAGCCAAAGGCGGTGAGACTCAGGTGCTGGATGTTTTTCCCCATTCTGACACTGACATTTCAGAGTTTGATTGGGTTCCCGGCTATTCTCAGGAACGGCTGTGGCAGTCTTCAAGGCTGGTGCAAGGCTGAGTCTTTCTATCTCTGTGCAGACTTTTTCCTTTTGATGAGCCCCTGGCCATGGGAAATCCACCTCATCTCCTGGAACTGTTATCAAACCTCATACTTGCATTTAAAATGGGGTCAAAAAAGAAGAGAAGAAAAGGGCAATTGATTTGTATGTTTCAGTCTTTTCCTCAGGAACACGCTGAGCTTTCACTCTGGGGTGACTGCAAAAGAGACCCTGCCTGTGATTAGATCTGTCAGGCAGTGGCTGTGTTACGCCGGGTACCTGGGGAAATGAAACCACGGGCAATTGCCAATGTCTGCGTGCCGGGGAGCTGTCTGCTTGCAGCACAATAATGGGCCAGTTTGTTTGCGTGTGTACAGGAGCCACGGGGCAGGGGGATTTTCGATTTGAATCAGGGTTGGACAGATGCTAAGGCCCCTTCTTAAATCTCAGATTATATGACTCTGTATATATGGACAGATGCACACCATGAAATGATGCTTAAGTGTATGTAGAGTCAAGAGGAAGGTCCTCATTTTACCCCTTGTCTTGATCATACGCATTCCAAATACCACGCAGCTACCAGAGTGGCACTTCCAAAACGTAAATCTGACCACATCACCCTCCCTTTCTTGCTTAGAAACCTTCAATGCCCCCCTCCACCAATTATCTAGAGGATGAAGCCCAAGCCACCCAAGACTTGCCATGACCTGGCCTCAGCTCACTTCTCCAGCTTTAGTCTCCACATTCCCCATGTCACACTTTATGGTCCAGCCACAGTGGGCTGTTTGCAGCTCCTGCACACCTCCTCCTGTTCACATTGCTTCACTGAACCCTGCCCCCTTTCCCACACCCCTCCTTCCGCCTCTCTCTCGCTCTTTCTCTCTCTCACACAGGTCTATAATGTCTTTCTCAATCTTCTTGCCCAGGTAACAGCCCCCCTCCCATTTTTTTTAAAGACTCAGCTAAGTTATTTCCTTCAGAAACCCTCCTTGACTGCACTAGTCTCAGAGTGGTGCCCATATGTCTATCTCGTCCTTAGACCATTGTATTCTAAACTACCTGCTTCTACGAATCCGTCTGTAAACTGTAACCTCCTCAAGGTCAGGTACTTGATTGTTTGTATCTGTGACCCTCTAATGTCGAGCACAATGCCTGGCACAGTGTTGCACACAGTGACTGTTAGTTGCAAAAGTATCAGGTGAGATGGATGGATGGATGGATGGATGGACGGATGGATGGAAGATGGAAATGTGTCTACAAAGTAGATACATTCCAGGATTCTCTTTCCAACCTTGATGGGATGATTAATTTTGTGTGTCAACTTGACTGGACCAACGGCTGCTGAGATAGCTGGCTAAAAATGATTTCCAAGTGCATCTGTGAGAGCGTTTCTGGAAGAGATGAGCATTTGAATTGGTAGCCTGAGTAAAGTAGATGACCCCCTCCAATGTAGGCAGGCATCATCCAATCCACTGAGGGGCTCGATAGAACAAAGAGGTGGAGGAAGGTTGAATTCTTTCTCTGCCTGGTTGCATGAGCTGAGTCAAAGGTCTTCTCCTGCCTTCAGCACTTCTGCCTCTCAGGCCTTCAGATTCAGACTGGAACCTCACCATTGTTTCTCCAGCTCTCAGCTTCTGAACTGCATCACCACCTCTCCTGGGTCTCTAGCTTGCAGACAACAGATTGTGAGAGTCTTTGCCTCCATGGTCACAAGGAATCAATACCTTATAATAACCGTAGTATAAATAAATAGGATATATGTATCCGATTGGTTCTGTTTTTCTGGAGAACCCTGACTAATACACTCGGCAAGGTGTTATTTTCTTTAATTTTACAGAAGGAGCTACCGTGACACCGAAAGGCAAATATCACACAGCTAACGCTAACCTTTAAAACTGCATTTGGAATCCCCTTTTCCTACCCTAGTGCTCATTCCTGTCCTTTGGCACCTCTCAGTGATGAAGTACCCATTGCTTCTCGAATCCTGAATTGCCTAGATTTAGAATTCTACAGCTCAAGCAAACCTAAAAGAAGATTCATCCTACCCGAGCCTCCTATTTTCTCTTCTTAGTAGATAATTAAGAGCTAGAAGTGGTCAAGTGACTTGACACCTCATTCATCCTTCAACATCCTGCTCAGTCATAACCACGATTATCATCCTAAGTAAATGTAGAGTTACGGCCGTGATCTATGCTGCTGAGAAGAAGGTAGACACAACAAGAGCCTACGATGCAATAAAGGAAACTAACCGAATCAGCACTCTGATGAGGAGCTAATTAATCATTAAATAAATATTCATTGACTAAATACTATGTGCCAGTGACTCTCCTAAGTGCTGAGTACATAACAGTAAGTAAACAGTCTAAGTCCCTGCTGTGTGGACCTTACATGTTAATGGGAGGGAAGAGACAATAAATACATGATGAACTAGATGCTATCTTGGAGAGGGATAATAGACATGAACTGGCAAAGAGAAGGGAGTAGTCCAAGAAGTACGAAGAGCATAGACAAGAGCAAAGGAGGTGCATAGAAGGTTTGAGGACCTAAAAATTTCTATGATTGGAACATGGAGATGAGAGTGTCCCCAGAAGAGACCAGAGCTGGTTAGTCAGGTCTCAGATCATGCTGAGCCTGGGTCATGTTGAATTTGTATTACGTCCTCAGGGCAAGAAAAATTACTGATGTGTTTTAAATAGGAAGTGGCCTGATTAGAAGGATATGTGTGTGTTTTAAATATCTGGTTGCTGTGTAGAAAATTGTTGGGAAGGGAATAGTAGTAACTCTGAAGAGATAAATTAGGAAGCTATCCCAGTAGTTCAGGTGAGAGACAATGGTGGCCTAGACTTGGGTGAGGCAAGGAAAAATGAAGAGGAGCATTAGGAGATGTCAGGGTTGACACCTACATTTCTGTCTTGCATTTGGGTAGTTGATTATGCCACTCAATGAGAGCAATGACACCGGGAGAGGAACATATTTGGAATTGGAAGAGTCAGCAGTCCAAGAAGAAAGTTTTGGACATGTCATGGTTGAGATGCTCATGAGGCATCAGAGTGGAGGTATCAGGTAATCAGTTCAGTTATATGAATCTACAGTTCACAACAGATTGGAGCTGGAAATATAAGTCTAGGAATCTTGAAATAAGGAGAGAGTACATGAAGCTATGGGAATGGATGAGTTCACCTAGGGAAAGACGGAGAAGATGAGAAAAGTCCCAAAGAACTCCAACATGAAGAGGAGTCATCAAAGGAGACAGAAGCAGAAGCAAAGGGGTAAAAGAGGAGATTGTAATGTTCCAGAGGCTAAGGAAGGAGAAAGTTTCAGGGAGGAAGGAGTGTTGAGTGCTGCGGAGATTTCAAATACGGTGCTGGCTGAAGACTGTCCATTGGATTTGCAACAAGGTGGTTATTGATCACCTTATCAAAGGCAATTCTAAAGGAGCTAGCTGGATAGAATGGGTTGAAGAGTGGATGGTAGGTGAGCATGTCTAGATACCACGTTACCACTTTTTTGAAGAGCTGGCTGTGAAAGAAAGTAGTTTCTATCATAAATGTGCTTAAGTGATGAATTTTGGTTTTTTATTCAATATCTATCCACATTGCTGGGCTGTAAACTTCTTAAGATCAGGCAATAACATCTTTCTTGTTTACTTCTGCATATTCAAGAACTTTCACACTTCTCAATTCATGGTTAATCTTAGTAGTATTTGATAAGTAAATGAATAAAAATGAGTAAATAAGGATTTAGGGAATATCTTGAACAACTATTTTTGGGAAAATGATAAAGTTGCATTTAGAATATATTCATGTCATTGGAAGTTAATTTGTTGGAAGCAACTATATTGCCATGCTCTGTCACTATCAGGGAGAGACTTTAGGCTGAAAAAAACATAGTCCCTGCTCTGCCATTTTTGGGAAGAGAATTCCACTCTAACTGTTGTTTCCTTGAAACTTGCCCTTTTTGTCTCTCATGCTGTTGCCTTAATTCCAGCCTTTATTATTCCTCACCTATTCTAATGTAATTTTTAAGGGCTCTATGCACCATAATCCCTTTGCTGCTATCTGTAAATCAAAAACAAAACAACACCAAACAGTAAAACCAGAGCTTATGCATATGCTGATATTAAAAGAACTTGTCTCTGTATTTCACTGCTTGCAAAATTCTGGATAAATCATGTAGTAGACACAGGCTCATTCACCCATGCATTATTGGCACCCTAAGCATGAGCTTAACCCACCTACTGAGGAATTTATTATTCCTCCAGGCTTGCCTCTCTCCAGTTCACCCTCTTCCAGAGTGATACTAACATACAGATGCAATCTTTTCACGTGAAATCCTTCATTGGCTCTTCATGACCTATAGGACAAAGTTCATCCTCCTTAGCCTGGCTTACAAGGTTTTCCATTTTATGATCCCTGGAAAATTCCTGGTCTCATCCTTTGCCACAATACAGATGTACTCCAGCCTTTCTGTATTGTTCATAGTTCCCTGAATACCTCTTGGGATCTCACAGATTCCTGCATTTGCATGACCTGATCTCTCTGCCTGGAATCTCTCTCCAACTTCACGCACCTTCCTCCATCTCTCCAGACTCAGATAAAAATCACCTGCTCTCTTAGGCCTTCACAGAGTCTTGGTTAGGTGCCCCTCTGTGCCACTGCAGCACATTCTGGTTTTGCCTAATCTACCTACTATATTGAAACTGACCTCATCTCTTTCCCACACGACTCCTCCTAATAGTAACAGCCAACATTCATTGACCCTTTAATGAGCTTTACGTGTGTCATCTCATATAATTCTCACAACAACCCTATGAAGAAGGTACTATCAATACTGTATTTCACATGTGACAAAGTTAAGACCTAGTGACTTGTCCAAGGCCACACAAATAGCAAGAGATAGACCAGGAATTTGAACCAAACTATCTGACACTGAAATCCCCAATCTTAACCATTGCACTAGACTGTGAGCTTCTTGAGGGCAAGGAGTGAAGCTCATTCATCTATATGTTCCCAGATCTTTGCACTAGATTTGGAACAATGAGAAGTTGGTGGATGTTTGTTGTATGAAAAGAATGAATGAATAAATTTACTTCATTATGGTTTATTTCTCTTATCTCCTAGACGTTGTTAGGAAAATTAGATTTGTGCATTTTTTTCTAATGAGAGAGTTCAAAATAGAAAGGAGTCTAGCATAAATCAGAAGGGTGAAAGCACTGGAAGCCTTTCCACATGGATGAGGAATTAGATTTGTTTGGTCTCGAGTCAAGAGCTTGAATTAGGGCCAAGGGAAGAAAGTATCAGGGAAATAGTTTTTACTCACTGGGAATTAAAACAATTTCTCTTCCAGAGCTGTATAAAGATGGCATGGGCTGCCCAGTAAGGGGATGAGGTCCCCATTCCTGGGGGGTGTGCAAGCAGAGGCTGAAGGGCCACTGGATGAGATGTTGCAGAGAAATTTTAATGATCTAATGAGGCATTTTATTGGATGACCTTGGAGCTCTTTTCCATCCAGAAGTCATATGAGTCTATGAAATAGAAAAAGGAAGGGGAATGATCAAGTGGGGTTTATCCCAGGATTGCAAGGATTCTTCAATATACGCAAATCAATCAATGTGATACACCATATTAACAAATTGAAGGAGAAAAACCATATGATCATCTCAATAGATGCAGAGAAAGCTTTTGACAAAATTCAACACCCATTTATGATAAAAGCCCTGCAGAAAGTAGGCATAGAGGGAACTTTCCTCAACATAATAAAGGCCATATATGACAAACCCACAGCCAACATTGTCCTCAATGGTGAAAAACTGAAACCATTTCCACTAAGATCAGGAACAAGACAAGGTTGCCCACTCTCACCACTATTATTCAACATAGTTTTGGAAGTGTTAGCCACAGCAATCAGAGAAGACAAAGAAATAAAAGGAATCCAAATCGGAAAAGAAGAAGTAAAGCTGTCACTATTTGCAGATGACATGATACTATACATAGAGAATCCTAAAGATGCTACCAGAAAACTCCTAGAGCTAATCAATGAATTTGGTAAAGTAGCAGGATACAAAATTAATGCACAGAAATCTCTTGCATTTCTATACACTAATGACGAAAAATCTGAAAGTGAAATTAAGAAAACACTCCCATTTACCATTGCAACAAAAAGAATAAAATATCTAGGAATAAACCTACCTAAGGAGACAAAAGACCTGTATGCAGAAAATTATAAGACACTGATGAAAGAAATTAAAGATGATACAAATAGATGGAGAGATATACCATGTTCCTGGATTGGAGGAATCAACATTGTGAAAATGTCTCTACTACCCAAAGCAATCTACAGATTCAATGCAATCCCTATCAAACTACCACTGGCATTTTTCACAGAACTAGAACAAAAAATTTCACAATTTGTATGGAAACACAAAAGACCCCGAATAGCCAAAGCAATCTTGAGAACGAAAAATGGAGCTGGGGGAATCAGGCTCCCTGACTTCAGACTATATTACAAAGCTTCAGTAATCAAGACAGTTTGGTATTGGCACAAAAACAGAAATATAGATCAATGGAACAGGATAGAAAGCCCAGAGATAAACCCACACACATATGGTCAACTTATCTTTGATAAAGGAGGCAAGCATATACAGTGGAGAAAAGACAGCCTCTTCAATAAGTGGTGCTGGGAAAATTGGACAGGAACATGTAAAAGTATGAAATTAGAACACTCCCTGACACCATGCACAAAAATAAACTCAAAATGGATTAAAGACCTAAGTGTAAGGGCAGACACTATCAAACTCTTAGAGGAAAACATAGGCAGAACACTCTATGACATACATCACAGCAAGATTCTTTTTGACCCAGCTCCCAGAGAAATGGAAATAAGAACACAAATAAACAAATGGGACCTAATGAAACTGAAAAGCTTTTGCACAGCAAAGGAAACCATAAACAAGACCAAAAGACAACCCGCAGAATGGGAGAAAATATTTGCAAATGAAGCAACTGACAAAGGATTAATCTCCAAGATTTACAAGCAGCTCATGCAGCTCAATAACAAAAAAACGAACAACCCAATCCAAAAATGGGCAGAAGATCTAAATAGACATTTCTCCAAAGAAGATATACAGATGGCCTACAGACACATGAAAGAATGCTCAACATCATTAATCATTAGAGAAATGCAAATCAAAACTACAATGAGATATCATCTCACACCGGTCAGAATGGCCATCATCAAAAATCTAGAAACAATAAATGCTGGAGAGGGTGTGGAGGAAAGGGAACACTCTTGCACTGTTGGTGGGAATGTAAATTGATACAGCCACTATGGAGAACAGTATGGAGGTTCCTTAAAAAACTACAAATAGAACTACCATACGACCCAGCAATCCCACTACTGGGCATATACCCTGAGAAAACCATAGGTCAAAAAGAGTCATGTACCAAAATGTTCATTGCAGCTCTATTTACAATAGCCAGGACATGGAAGCAACCTAAATGTCCATCGACAGATGAATGGATAAAGAAGATGTGGCACATATATACAATGGAATATTACTCAGCCATAAAAAGAAATGAAATGGAGGTATTTGTAATGAGGTGGATGGAGTTAGAGTCTGTCATACAGAGTGAAGTAAGTCAGAAAGAGAAAAACAAATACAGTATGCTAACACATATATATGGAATCTAAGGGAAAAAAAAAAAAAGGCCATGAAGAACCTAGTGGCAAGACGGGAATAAAGACACAGACCTACTAGAGAATGGACTTGAGGATATGGGGAGGGGGTGGGGTGAGATGTGACAGGGTAAGAGAGTGTCATGGACATATATACACTACCAAATGTAAAATAGATAGCTAGTGGGAAGCAGCCGCATAGCACAGGGATATCAGCTCGGTGCTTTGTGACCACCTAGAGGGGTGGGATGGGGAGGGTGGGAGGGAGGGAGATGCAAGAGGGAAGAGAAATGGGAACATATTGTATATGTATAACTGATTCACTTTGTTATAAAGCAGATGCTAACACACTATTGTAAGGCAATTATACTTCAATAAAGATGTTTGGGAAAAAAAAAAAAAGGAAGGGGAAAGGGAAAGAACTAAAATTGGAACAGATGAAGCAATATTTTTTAATTTTCCTTCTGGTGTAACTGAAAGTCTAAGTTTATGGAAGAGCAACGTTTGTGAGGATTTATCTATCAAATCAAAGAGAATAGGCAGATGGAAATAAGCTAATTGAAAGAACTTACTATGAGGACCTTTCTCTTTAAGGGACTGATTCTGCCCCAGTTTTCTTCTACCCTTGAGGCTCCTCTTTTCCACCACCTACACTGGAGGTGACTTTCCTGGCAGTGGTGGGTTTCTGTGAAATGGGGACAGGGAGAAATAGAAATGGTCACCCCTACAGTGGGCCTGTTTTGAGGGGAGAAGAGACAGGCAGAGGGAAAAACCTCCAGCAGAGGAGAGATGGAAGAAATGAAGGGGAATCCCACGCTGGCTGGTAGGATCAAACTTTGTGAGGAAATTCTGCCCTTCTGTAGAGGTATCAGAATTAAGGATGATGGCTCTAACCCCAGAGGCAGGGGAGAGCACCTCCACCTATTTCTAGGATCTCAGGCTTTCCCTGACTTGTGCAAGAAAAAGAAAATAACAAAGAGAGATTGAAGAGTGAGAAAGAGCATCTGGTGGGGCAATGGCAGTCTTGGCTTGTTAGAGAGGCAAAGCCCTGGAGTGTGGGCTAGGCGGTGGTGATGGGAAGGGAAGGCAGTATCAGAGGATGCAGGGGTGCCCTGCAGGGGTGCCCAGGCCTCAATGCCAGGAAGGGTGAGTCTGGCCTGAATGCGGTCAACAAGGCTGAGTTTGGGAGGACTTCTAATACCAGAGAGTAGCAGGCCTTAGGGGATGGAAGCTGGCATTCTAGTAACTTGACTGGTATGGCCAGAAAAGTCCCCTTTGTCACTCTCTCTTTCCTGAAACTATAACCTCCTAGTAACACCTTTAGATTTTACTTAAGCAACTTGTGGAGAAAAATCCTACCTTGTTTATGTTTGTTTCCCCAGAGTGTAGCACAGTACCTGGGACACCATGCACTAACTAAATGTTTCTGAAATGACTGACTGAATGAATAAATGAATGAAGAGTAATCACTATTTTTGTATTAGACACTGGATGGAGTAGGTGATGGAATCTACAAATGAGGAAGACAGCCCCCATGTTCCTAAAAAGACTGATGTCAAGTGGGGAAGCTGAATATGCATACGGTTAATACAATGGAACAAAGGCGGATGAAGGAGGAGACAATGCTGAGTTCAGGCTACATCTAGAAGTTACTGGACTCAAATTCCATATGAGCACATTGGGACTTTGACACCAAAGAGTCTTGCCTTTTCTTTCTCTCTCTTTTTTTTAATTTATGATTGTTGATGTAGTAGACTGGCATTCTGAATAATTTAGAAAATATTAAAAGGCAGGACAAATATAAATCATAAGCTCACCACTCAGCAGCGACCTATTATTACAATTTAGGCACATTGCTTTCCAGGACTTTTTCTTTGCACTTTTTCCTTCATAATGGAGATCATATTGCACCTAGGATGTGATGTTACTTTTTCCCTTCCCCCATTTACCATGTTGTTAAAATGTTCTTCCTAAGCATGACATATGACTATCATAGTCTACCATACGTCTGTACCACAACTCATTAATAATTTGCTTTCTGCCGGACACTTGAGTTCTTCAAATATTTAATATTATAAAAATTAAATTAGACTCCTAGAAAACTAATTCCCAATAAAGGCAGAAATCATTTTTACAGTTCTTGATGCACCTTTCCAAACTGACCTCATCTTAGTCCATTTGGACTGCTGTAACAAATTACCACAGCTTATAAACAACAGAAATTTATTTCTAGCAGTTGTGGCACCTGGGGAGTTCAACATCAAGGCACCGGCAGGTTCGGTGTCTGGTGAGTGCCCACTTCCAGGCTCATAGATGGCTATGTTTCTTCACTTGGCAGAAAGAGGTGAAGGAACTCTTTGGGGCATTTTTTATAAGGATACACAGGCCTTTCATGAGGGCTCCACCCTCATGCCCTAACTGCCTCAAAGTCTTCACCTCCAAATACCATCACACTGGGGATTAGGTTTTAACATATGAACATTCAACATATAGGGGAATGTTTAATTGAATTATGGCACATATGCTCAATGAACTTGTGATGCATGCATTTTAAAATATAATGAAATCTTTGTGGAAATATGAGAAAACAATAAGATGTTATTTATGTTTAATTAAAATCATATAAATATGGTATCAATATATATGCAGGATGGAAAAGGTCAAAAGGAGAAAAGTTGCTTTTGTTGTGTATAGAGGTAGACACTGCATTTATAATATAATTTTTCTTTTCTTTTTTTAATTGCAGGTAACATTTATTGAACATACCATATTTCAGATATTATCTCTGCCATGCACAAAGCACTTGTCATGTACTATTTAGAATATTTTTCATGACAACTCTATTATATTGTCGCTATCATTGTATCTATTTAAAAGAGGATGTAATTGAGGCTCAGAAAGGCAAAGTACCTTGTCTAAGGTCACTTGGCTAGTAAAAGGCAAATCACATACTCAAATTCAATTCTCTCTAATGTAAGACCTGGTGCTCTTAACCACCATACTATGTTGCTTGAATTCCTTTTATATTTTAAGCTGCTAATTATTTATTTTGTATTGTGGTAAGACATTTAACTTGAGACCTACCTTCTTAATAAAGTCTAAATATACAATACAGTGTTGTGAATATAATTTTTCTTAAGTTTATCTTGATTTGTTTCCTCTTAATTTTCAGCCCTATGAGACTTCATCCCCAAGCAGAATGGTATATAAATGGTTCCCTAACTGAAAGGCATATAGTAGATGTTTTCAGGGTAAGGTCAAGGTCACAAGTAATATGAAATCTTCACATATGACCTCAACCTGGGAGAGCCAAGGAAATCAGACAGCAGTTTGTTTTTCAAGTTTCAGGAAAAAAAAAAAAAAAAAACCACCTTTCTAGTCAGTTGAAGGAGGAATCCTACAGGCCTGGAGGAGCTTCACACAGATTGGAAAGAATGTATTTGGCCAGAGAGTCCCTGGCCTGAGTAGCTGATTTTTAAGGAGAGGAAAGGAAATCCCAGATAAAACTGCAAAAGCAGATGTCACAGAGGACAATAGATATGAGAAAAAGAAGCAACGTGGTATGAAGTATCACAGGAACACTCAGATAAAAATATGTTCAGAAATATGTCTTATAGCTACCTTGTGGACATGCCAACACATTCAGGACAAGGATCAATCAAGAGAAGGAATAAAGCACAAAATTGTCAAATAAAATTTCAGAGGTATCAGTGCAGCTTGATGGAGTGGGTATCAAGGACAAAAAAATGACAATTGAAAGTTAAGTGTATTTAAAAGAAATAGAAATATAGAAAAAATAGAAGAGGAAATGAAGTAGGAGAGTATGTCTGGACAGCAATGAGTAGTAAGGTAATTGAGAACCTAAAGTGGTATAAAATGAAAGAGCAAAGGAGAGAGGAACTGATGTGATACTGCCATAGAACTAACACCTACCACCTGGTGAGAGGGAGGAAATTTATGATGCTCTCCTGCAAAGCTGGCCCAGGACTTTGAAGCCTGGGGGACTCCAATATTTCTCAGCTCTTCTGGAAATCTCCATTTTTGAAAAGCAGAACAACATACTTAACTTTCTTGGACATCATCTCCCGAAAGGCCAAGGAAGTAATGAAGGAAATAATGACATCAGACTCAGTTGGGAGCAAGAAGGGAAACATTAATATCAAAGTGGATAACGAATTGGGAAAAGTGAGTTTTTAGGGACACTTGATATAGTCACACACTCTAGGCTTGAAATAGGCTTTTCGAAAAAGTTTAAAAAGTAGAGCTTGTCATCTGAAAAATGAAAGAGGCAAAAATGAAATTCTGTTCTACAAATTAATACGGAAACTGGCTGTAAGTCTTGTCCCAGCCTGTCCCAAATTTCTACCAAAATCCCCATGAAAATACTCACAACATAAAAACTCACAACAAAACAAAAATGGAAAGAAAATATATTTCTACAACCTGGTAGAAATTTCACTTGTACAACAGCTTTTGGATCTGGATTAGGAGAGGAAAAGTCATGGGCTGTCTACGTGTGACCTCACAAAAAGGCAGAACAAAGGTAGGAAGACACATGTGTCTACTGCACAGCTGCCTCCTGGCCCAGAGATGTGGGCATCAGATAGAAGTTGAAAGCTTGTACTGAGGGACAAATGGCTATGAATTGAACTCCACGCTGTCGACTTAGTATTTGGCCAAGTCATTAACTTTCCTGAGCCTTGGTTTCATCATCTGCAAAATGGTATTCATATAGTACTTTCCTTAAAGAGTAGCCATGATGATTAAATTAGAAGAACTAATTCATGCAAAACACTAAGCATAGTGTTTGGAACATAGTAAACATTCAACAAATACTTATTATTTTTACTCCATCCTTTTGGAAGCTTGACCTCCCAGAGAACAGGAAGTTTCCCAAGGTGGTGAAAAGGAAGTGGAAGGAGGAAGGGCAATCACACATAAGACCCTAGGATATGGAGTCCCCTCCAACACTGTAGAGAGGGGAGGAAAGAGGAACAGCAGGTCTTCCGGAGTAGTGCAGCCTTTGCAGAGAACCAGTGGGCAGAATAGGAAAAGAACTTCCCTCAGTAGATCTTCATCAGATAAAAACCTGACACACAGAGGAAACTGAGCTGGGTTTGAATGCTTGTCAGCCAAGTCAAGGGTTGTCAGATAAAACAGGGAGCCAAATTAAATTTGGATATTGGATGATTTTTAAATTATTTTATCATAAGTATATCCCATACAATATTTTGGAATGTATTGACAGTAAAAAATTTTCATCATTTACCTAAAGTTCAAATTTAACTGGGCATCCTGTATTTTTATTTGTTAAATCTAAAGACTCAAATTTACCCTCTGGCTGCAGTTATTAGGAAGAGGCTTGACTTGCAATGAAATGGAGAGTGAATGAAGCCACAGGAAATGCACACACTCTGACACTTGGTAAATGCTAATTGAGTCTGGGTCTCTCCTCCTCTTAAAATGAATAAATAGAAAATACAACAACAGCAACAATAGAGGGCCAATCAATGGAGGAGAAGGGAAGAAAGTAATTCTGAAGATTCGTGCAATAGAACTTTGAAAATATTAACTACAAAAGGCAGTAGAAAGGTTTAGAAATTGTTTAGTATCTCCCAGAAGGCTTGCATTTTTGATGAGGAACAGAAAATTTTAAAGAAGAGAAGTTTACAAATAATATTAACAAAGTGAAATGCAATAGACAATAGAAAAGATAGCAAGGCAGAATTCCAAAGAAGGTAAAATGTGAAGAACGAAATTTAAACAATCAGTTTTGGGGGCAGTAAGGAGCAGAATTGATGTTGCAGTAAAACAAATCAGGAAATGGGGTTGAGACTGGAGAAGCATCTCCATCCTTAGAGGAAGAGCATGGAGGTGAAATTAGGAAAAGAGAAAGATAGATATGAGACACAGAGAATGGAGATCAGATCTCAAACCATATGAAATCAGAATAATTACAGTACAAGCAAAAGAAAACACTCAATGAAAACATTCTCAACTCCAGACCAAGATAGTGACATTGGAGCCTCCTGAATTTCCCTCCTCCGATGGATGAACCAAGTATTCAGCCACATATGTAATAATTCCGTTTGAGAGATATCCAGAAACTAGAGGAATGACTGCATGCATAAGACAACTGAGAAAATATAATAATAAAAACAGGAAAGGCTGAGACACACTCTCACCATAACCACCCCCCTTCCACCGGCACAGTGCCATACAATTGGGAGGGAACCCCCAATGCCCAGCTTCTCCTTGAGAAGTGTTGGGCTTGAGCCATACATTTAGTGCACCAAATTTTAAGGCTACCACACAAGAGATAGGCCCCCAAATCAACTGGCTCTGAAAGCAATTGGGACTTGCATTCACAATCCCACAGAACTATAGCAAACAAAGAATCAGTTGTTACTGGGCACACAAGAACTCACTGAGGCTATTCCCCCAGAGGTCAGTGCAAAGGAAGTAGGCAAAATTGCCTATCTTCCAGTCTTTCCTGGAAAGGGTTTGACTACATACTTTACAAGCTGCTTCTTGAGGGTCTGGCTTCTAATTAGCAGGCATCTAGGTGCTTTCTGTGATCCTCCTTGAAGCCCAAAAGAGCTGGTGGGCACTTCCCCTGCCTTCTCCTCTGACTCATCCCAACAATAAAAGCAAGTTATTGGTATCTCCTTGGAAGAAGCTGTCCAAATAGCTAGTACCTAAAATTTTATGGCTGCCACCTAAGGGACAGGCCCCAAATCAAATGATAGCCAATGAGGACTGCATTCCAGAATCCGACAGGACTATAGCAAATAGGTGCAGGAATACTCCCCACCTCCGTGGATATACATGAAGACTTGACAGAGGCAGCAAGCAAAAATGCCCATCTACCAGTTTCTTCCTCGAAGAGTTTTAACTGCATACTTTCCTAGCTGCTGCCTGAGGGTCTGGCTTCTAATCATCCTGCAACTAGGTGTTGACTGCAATCCTCCTATTTGGGACACTGATGGCTTTTGACACATCTTCAACTACTGGGAGCCACTAAGAACAAATACAGCAGCTTGGACAATCACAAAGGTTTGAGAGAATATCAAGAACTGGTCCAGGCTGATTAATAAGGTTGACCTCCTACATGAGACCAATGTGTCAAAACTGGGAGAGGTGGCTGTTTTATCTAGTGCATGGAAACCAACACAGAGAGTTAAGGAAAGTGAGGGAACAGGGGACTATGTTCAAAACAAAAGAACAAAATAAATCTCCAGAAACTGATTTTAATGAAATGGAGATAAGTGATTTACCCAATGGAGAGTTTGAAATAACAGTCATAAAGATGCTCACCTAGGTCAGAAAAGCAAAGAGAGAATTTTAACAGAAATATAGAAAATATGAAATAGCACCATACATAAATCATAGATCCGAAGAATACAACAACTGAAAATTTTAATAGAGGAGTACGACAGCACACTAGATCAAGTGGAAGAAAGAATTAGCAACTTGAAGACAGGGCAGTGGAATTCATCCAATTAGAGGAGCAAAAAGATAAAAGAATGAAAATGAATGAAGATAGATTAAGGGACTTATGGAACATCATCAAATGGATAAATATGTGCATTATAAGGGTCCCAGGAGGAAGAGAGTGTGAGAAAGGGCCAGAAAGCTTATTCAAAGAAATAATGGCTAAAAACTTTCCTAACCTGGGGAAAGAAACAGATATCCATATTCAGGAAGCCCCAAAAGTACTAAATAAGATGATTCCAAGAGTCCCACACTGAGACACATTAATGGATACACAATATACAAAGACATAAATTTTGACACAAAAACCATAAATGTTGAGGGGGGTATAAAAATATAGAGCTTTTGTATACATTCAAAGTTATCAGCTTAAAACAGACTGTTATAATTATAATGTATTTTATGTAAGCCTCATGGTAACCAGAAAGCAAATCCTATAGTAGATGCACAAAAGATAAAAAGAAAGAAATCAAAGCACACTGCTACAGAAAATCACAAAGGAAGAGGGAAAGAGAGGAAGAAAGGAACAAAAGAACTGCAAAACAGAAAACAATTAAGGAAATGGCAATAGTAAGTCCATATCTATCAATGATTACTTTAAAAATAAATGGATTACCTTCTCCAATCAAAAGACAGAGTGGCTGAATGGATTTTTTTAAAGAGACCCAAATATATGCTGCCTACAGGAGGCTCACTCCAGCTCTAAGGACACATACAGATTGAAAGCTAAGGGATGGAGAAGATATTCCATGCAAATGCAGACAAAAAGAAAGCAGAAGTAACTATGTTTATAGCAGACAAAATAGCCTTAAAGCCAAAACTGTAATAAGAAACACAGAAGGTTATTATATCGTGATAAAGGGGTCAATTCATCAAGAGAATATAACAACTGTAAATATTTATGTACATAACACTGGAGCACCTAATTATATAAAGCAAATACTAACAGATCTGAAAGGAGGAATAGACAACAATGCAATAGTAGTAGGGGAATTCAATTCCCCACTTTCATCAAGGGACAGATCATCAATAAGAAAACATTGGACTTAAATGACATGTTAAACCAGCTGGGCCTGACAGACATATCCAGAAAATTTCATGCAACAGCAGCAGAACACACATTCTTCTCAAGCACATATGGAAGATTCTCCAGGATAGATCATATATTAGGCCACAAAGCAAATCTTAATAAATTTAACAAGATTGAAGTCATATCAAACATCTTTTCTGAATACAATGGTATGAAACTAGACATCAGTTACAAAAGAAAACTTCAAAATTCACAAATATATTGAGACCAAACAGCACACATCTGCATAATCAATGAGTAAAAAAAGAAAGCAAAAGGGAAATTTTTAAAAATCTTGAGACAAATGAAAATGGAAACGCAGCCTACCACAAATTATGAGATGCAGCAAAAGCAGTCCTAAAAGAAAAGTATATAGCAATAAATGCCTACATTTGGAAAAAGAAATTGTTTATCTCAAATAAGCAACCCAACTTTAAACCTCAAGGACCTAGAAAAAGAAGAAAAAACTAAGCCTAGAGTTAGTAGAGGGAAGGAAATAACAAAGATCACATTGGAAATAAAATAGAGACTATAAAGACAATACATAAAATTAATGAAACTAAAATCTAGTTTTTTAAAAAAAGAGAAACAAAATGACAAACCTTTAGCTAGACCAACTAAGAAATAAAAGAGAAGACTCAAATATAATCAGAAATGAAAAATGAGACATTACAAACTGAAAACAGAAAAACTAAGGATCACAGGAAACTACTATGAACAATGATATGCCAACAAATTAGATAACCTAGAAAAAATGGATAAATTCCTAGAAACATATAACCTACCAAGACTGAATCATGAAGTAATAGAAAACCTGAACAGAGCAATTACTAGTAAGGAGACTGAATCGGTGATCAAAAATCTCCCAACAAAGAAATGTCCAGAATCACATGGCTTCACAGGTGAATTCTACCAAACATTTAAAGAAGAATTAATACCAACTTTTCTCAAACTCTTCCAAAGGATAGAAGAGCAATAAACACTTCCAAACTCATTTTATGAGGCCAGCATTACCCTGATACCAAAGCCAGACAAAGACACTACAAGTAAAGATAATTATAGGCAATTATCCCTGGTGAATATAGATGCAAATTTCCTCAAAAAATATGAGTAAACCATTCAACAGTACATTAAAAAGGATTATACACCATGATCAAGTGGGATTTATCCCTGGGATGCAAGGATGGTTTGACATAGGCAAATCAATAATTGTGATACACCACATTAACAAAATGAATAAAAATCACATTATCATCCGAAAAGATGCAGAAAAAGCATTTGACAAAATTCAACAGACTTTCATGATAAAAACTCTCAACAAATTAGGCATAGATAGAACGTACCTCAACACAATAAATTCCATAATAAATGCCACAGCTAACCTCATACTCAATGGTGAAAGGTTGAAAGCTTTTCCTCTAAAATCAGGAACAAGACAACAATGCCCACTCTCACCTCTTTTATTCAACATAGTACACGAAGTCCTAGCCAGAACAATTAGGCAAGAAAAAGAAATAAGAAGCATACAAATTGGAAAGGAAGAAGTAAATTTTTCTGTTTATAGTTGACATGATAACCCAAAAGACTCCACCAAAAAAACTGTTAGAATAAAAAAATTCAATAAAGTTGCAAAATATAAAATCAACACACAAAAGTCAGTCATGTTTCTATATACTAATGAACTGTCAGAAAGAGAAATTAAGAAATAAGCCCAGTTACAACTGCATTAAAAAGAATACAATATGTAGGAATAAATTTATACAAAGACGTGGAAGATCAGTACACTGAAAACTATAAAAATTGATGAAAGAAATTGAAGAAGACATAAATAAATGGAAAGACATTCCATGTCCATGGATTGGGAGGACATTGTTAAAATGTCCATACCACCCAAAGCAATCTACATATTCAATGCAATACTTATCGAAATTGCAATGGCATTTTTCATGGAAGAAGAAAAAAACAATCCTAAACTTTATTGAAACAACAAAAGGTCCCAAATAGCCAAAGCAATCTTTAGAAAGAAGAACAAAGCTAGAAGCATCACACTTCCTGATTTTAAACTATATATTACAAAGTTATAAGAATCAAAACAATTATGTTTGTGGTCTAAAAATAGAAACACACATCAATGGAACAGAATAGAGACCCTAGAAATAAGCCCATGAATACATGGTCAATTAATTTTTAGCAAAGGAGCCAATCATATACACTGGGGAAAGAAGAGTCTCTTCAATAAATAGTGTTGGGAGTGCTCGCTTCAGCAGCACATATACTAAATTTGGAATGATACAGAGAAGATTAGCATGTCCCCTGTGCAAGGATGGCACGCAAATTCATGAAGCGTTCCATATTTTTAGATGAACTTATTTGCAAAGCAGAAATAGAGACACAGATGTAGAGAACAAACCTATGGATACCAAGGGGGGAAGGGGTGGTGGGATGAATTGGGAGATTGGGATTGACATATATACACTACTATGTATAAAATAGATAACTAATGAGAACCTACTGTAGAGCACAGGGAACTCTACTCAGGGCTCTGTGGTGATGTAATGGGAAGGAAATCTAAAAAAAAAAAAGGGGGATATATGTGTACATATAACCGATTCACTTTGTTGTACAGCAGAAACTCACACATTGTAAAGCAACTCTACTCCAATAAAAATTAATTTTATAAATAAATAAATAAATGGTGTTGGGAAAATTGGATATCCACATGCAAAAAAGAATGAAATTGGACCCTATATCTTACATCACACACAAAAAACAACTCAAAGTGGATTAAAGACTTGAACATAAGTTTTAACTTCTAGGGAAAAAACGTACGGAAAAAGCTCCTTGACGTTAACATTGGTCTTGGTAATGATTTGAGGGGTTTTTGTTTGCTTGTTTGGCCGTGCCACACGGCTTGTGGAATCTTAGTTCCCAGACCAGGGATTGAACTCGGGCCCACAGCAGTGAAAGTGCTGAGTCCTAACCACTGGACCACGAGGGAATTCCCTTGGTAATATTTTTTTGGATTTGACACCTAAAGCAAAAGCAATGAAAGCAAAAATAAACAAATGGGACTACATCAAACGAAAAGCTTCTGCACACAAAGGAAACCATCAACAAAATGAAAAGGCAATCTATGGAATGGGAGAAGACATTTACAAACCACGTATCTGATATAAGGTTAATATCTAAAATGTATAAGGAACTGAACTAACTCAATAGCAACCCCCCAAAAAAATCCAATTAAAAGTGTGCAAAGGACCTGAATAGATATTCCAAAGAAGATATTCAAATGACCAACAGGTACATGATAAGGTGTTCAACATCACTAATTCTCAGGGAAATGCAAATCAAAACCACAATATCACCTAACACCTGTTAGGATGCCTATTATCAGAAAGACAAGAAATAGCAAATGCTGGTGAGGACGCAGAGAAAAGGGAACCCTTGTGCACTGTCAGTGGGAGTGTAAACTGGTACAACCACTGTGGAAACCAGCATGGAGATGCCTCAAGAAATTAAAAATAGAATATATTATTCAGTAATTCCACTTCTGAATAGACACTCAAAGAAATGAAATCATTATTTCAAAGAAATAGCTGTACTTCCATGTTAATTGCAGCAATATTCACAATAGCCAAGATATTGAAACAACCAAAATGTCCGTCAACCGATGAATAGATAAAGACAATGTAGTGTATGTATATACCATGGAATATTATTCAGCCTTAAAAAAAATCCTGCTATTTGTGACAACACAGATGAACCTGGAGGGCATTATGACAAATTAAATAAGCCAGACAGAGAAAGACAGATACTGTATGGTATCACCTATATGTGGAATCTGAAAAAGAAAAGTCAGATTCTTAAAGAATAGAATGGTGGCTGTCAGGGGGAAATAGGGAGAGGTTGGTAAAATTGTACACACTTTCAGTTATAAGATGAATAAGCCCTGAAGATCTAATGTATAATGTGGTGATTATAATTGATAATGCTGTATTATATAATTAAAATTAGCTAAGAGAGTAGAACTTAAATGTTCTCACACAAAAAAAGATAAATATGTGAGGTTATGGTTGTGTTAATTAACTTGATGGTGGGAATCCTGTCACAATATATACATATATAAAATCATCCCATTGAATACTTTAAATGTATTACATTTTTATTTGTCAATTATGCCTCAGTAAAGCTTAGAAACCTAATACACAGGCACAAAATAGATATCAATGATGACAGAAAAAAATAATTCACACCTGTGCTGGAATACTAGAAATTTTTAATGTTTTATATATTATATATTGTCTAATTTAATTCTCATTTAATTCTTAGACACCTTGTGAATTTATATAACCATGTTAAGCTAAACTTTTGGGATTATTCATTATGGCAACAGAATTAGTCAAAAATTTTATTGTTATACTTTTCAGTTCAGCAACTTAAAATACCCAATAAAAAGTAAACAGACATTCTCAAAAAGAAAAAGAAAAACTTTCTGAAGCTTAAAAACAGAGAGAGAGGGAAAAAAAAGATAGTGGTCTAGCAGGTACTTGCAAAACACTCAGGATGGGCTAAATGCCCTTCTAGATGCTTTACCAATGTTAACTTTTTTTTTTTTTTTTTAACCTGAAACAATGGAAATTTATCATCTCACAGTTATGGAGGCTAGAAGTTCACAACCAAGGTGCTGGCAGGGCCCTGGTCCCTCTGAATGCTCTAGGGGAGGATCTTTCCTTGCTTCCTCCTAGCTTCTGGTGGTTGCTGACAATCCTTGCTATTCCATGGCTTGTAGTTGCATCACTCCAATCTCTGCCTCTGTCTCCACGTGGCCTTCTCCTCTGTCTGCCACTGTGTCTGGGCCTCTTGCCCTTTTCTTATAGTGATACCATTCTGGACGTAGGGGCCAGTCTATCCTCACAACTACCCTCTGAGATAGGTACTATATCAGCCCCATTTTACAAATAGGGAAACTGAAACAGAGAGAAGTTTTTAATTTGGGGCTTTCTTTTAATTTTGTTCAAAGTCATAGACCTAGTGAAGGACAAAGCTGGCACTTGAACCCAGCCAGCCTGCCTCTATAGTGAATGCTCTTAATTCCAAAGTCTCATGGGATTTATCTAGAGAAAGAACCCCTCAAAATTTGTAGATGCAAATTTTTAGACTTCACTTGATTACATCGAGGCCACATCAATGAAAAGACAGCCACACCCAAAAAATTTCCTGAAAATATTTGAATAGACAAATATTTGAATAGACCAACAATGATTTTACAAACATTTAACCTGAAAACAAAACAAAACAGAACAAAAGAGTTACTTTTGGAGGGGCAATAATCAAGCCATTCTGAGACCTCTCCTCTGAAATGCTAAATGCCAAACGACAATGAAATCATCCTACGGAGGTTTGAGGAAAGCTGGTTACGGACCAAGAATTTTATAAACAGCCAGATTGTTGCTCATCTGTGAAGTCAAATACATTCCATGAAAGAGCAGGTTCAGAAAATATACGCCACCACACACCCTTCTTGAAAGAATAAGTGGAAGACACACCCCTATTCTAAATGACCAGAAGATTAATCAAAGTTAAAAGCTTGAGCATGGGGAATTTGTGGCAAAAGGAGGCTAATGATAAGTAGGAAAGCAGGTAAACATAGAGTCTTGGAGTTTAACCTAAACTGACTGTTGAAAATATTGTTTCAAAACTGAACGCAAATGTCAATTAAAATTTTTGACATGGAAGATATATGACACACAAAAGAATAATTTAATAAACACAGTCTGGTGTGCCAAATCTAAAATTATATTTTAAGACTGAGAAGTGTTAAGGAGGAAGAAAAACTCTCACTTGATTCCTCATCTAAACTGCTTGGTTGTGGAGGAATCAGAATGTCTAATTTCATTTCTAACTTCGAGATTTAAAGAGACAGGAATTGATGAATGCTGATCAAATTCCTATAAATCTCATCTCACACCAAGATCTTGATAGCTCTCTAAGCTCCAGCTACAGTGTAATTTTTTTTTAAATGTTGCTGTTGGGTTGTTTTTAGGATTTTTAATGGCTTCCTTCTATCACTGGTCCTTTTCATCTATTCCCTCTGGATGGAATGTTTCCACCTTGGTCACCACCCTCCCTTTAACAAGTTACCTCCTACTTATTCTTCATGTTTTAGGTCATATTTAATTTCTCAAGGAATTTTCCAAGACCTTCAGGCCTAAGTCAACTCCCTTTGTCATGGCCTCTCATAGAACTGCATTCCTTTCTTTTGGCGGATTTATCAGTGTATAATCATGATTTGTAATGCAATTATTTGCATCTATTAACTAATGCAATTCTTTTATTTATATCTATGTCCCCCACTGCTGCCTCACCCCATCAGGGACTGGAGTTGCGTTTTTTCCTCTTTATTTTTGTGCTTAAAGTCTGGTAGAATGCCTGCCACATAGGAGGAAGTTCATGTTTGTTGAGTAAATTAATAGGAAATATAAAACAAATAAAACACAGTCCTAACAATAGAAGACGTAAAATAAACTTCAAAGCAGCATAAAAACAGAAGGCACAAATGCAGATGATTGAAGAATGAGTATATATTTCAGTCATGACATTCTGCATATGTAGGTTAAGCTGCCTCATTTAAGTCAAACATTCCTAATGTAAACCTACACAACGTCAAGGGACAACTTGAAAGGTACGAAAATAAGAATGAAATCATTGAGTGGTGAAGATATAGAAAGAAAGTGTAAAAAAAAAAAAAGCGGAGCTAGTGATAATTTCAGACAATATAGAATTCAAGTTTTTTAGAGCATATTATATAAGAAAGAAGATAAATGGAATGATTTGATTGTTTTAGGATACTTTAAGCAGTCTCCCAGTCACAGATCTATTATGGAGGAAAAAAAAAATAGTGATGATTTAAATAGGATAAGTATTAAGATTAATTATACATATGTACATATAGTCAGTTATACAGTTCACCAAGAGAAAATACACTTGCTTTGAATGCCTAATGGAATAATTAGAAAATATGATTATTAACTAGGCTATGAACACATGTATATAAATGAATATTCCAATAGCCAGACATTGAAGAGGCCACATATTCTGTCCATGATGACAAATAACTAGAAATGCTTTTATAAATATGAATTTTAAATATTCCTCAAGATTGAAAATTTAAGTAACATTGCTCTAAGTTACTATTAGGACAAAGATAAATCTGACAAACCATAAACTATTTTTAAAGTGTTTAAAACAAGATTATCTAAACAAAAAAACTTAGTAAGTACAGCCAAAGCTATTCTCAAAAAGAAATGTAAAGTTCTAAATGCTTTTTTTCATAAATATTAAAGAATTAAAGAATTAATACTAAGGTGAACTGAAGGAAATAAATAACAATGAAAGCAGAAAACATTTATTTTATGAAATATTTAAAATTATATATAAATCAAAGCCCTATTCTTTTGAAAAACATTTAAATGGAGAAGTCTTTGAAAAATCTAACCAGTAAATAGAGAAAAACAAAATAATTAATATTAGAAATAAGAAAAATCCTATTAAAATCACCATGGTAGAGATTTTGGTTTAAAAAAAAAAAAAAAGAATATATGAATACATTCTACTCTAATAAAATTCGAGGCTATCAGTGAAATGGAATGATTTGGAGGAAAATACCAAACTGGTTAAAGAAGAAAAAAGGTGGATTAAGCAATAAATAACCAAGGTAGAGATTGAAAATTTTACTAAAGAACAAAATTATCTCCACAACTGAAAGAAGTTTGATGAATTCTTTGATTCTTTCAAAGATGACAATTCCCATCTCATGTAAATTATTCTAGAACAAAGAATAAATTTAAGAATAAAGAGAATAATTTGCCTTCTCTAAGTATGGTTGGTTTAAAATTTGGAATACTCATTAATATAATAGCTAGCTTAAGAGTTGACTCTTTGGGCTTCCCTGGTGGCGCAGTGGTTGAGAGTCTGCCTGCCAATGCGGGGGACACGGGTTCGAGCCCTGGTCTGGGAGGATCCCACATGCCGCGGAGCAACTAGGCCCGTGAGCCACAATTACTGAGCCTGCGCGTCTGGAGCCTGTGCTCCGCAGCAAGAGAGAACGCGATAGTGAGAGGCCCGCGCACCGCGATGAAGAGTGGCCCCCGCTCGCCGCAACTAGAGAAAGCCCTCACACAGAAACGAAGACCCAACACAGCCATAAATAAATAAATAAAATAAATTAAAAAAAAAAGAGTTGACTCTTTTACATGATAAAGTGAGATGAACCAAGCCTAGATCCCAATCCATCCTCTTCTTAGGACTCATAAACCAGGAGAGACATTAGCAATGAACATAATGAGAAAAATAAGAGAAGAGAGGAGGGAGAAGTGGAAGGGGCATGATTATTTAAATTCTTCTAAGCAAACCTGGGAAGCTGGCCACAGCAAGAAGGAGGTAACATTTCAGCGTCCACTCCAGGATAGGAAATCAAGCCACAAGATTTATATGTATTGTCTTTAAAGTCTTCCCAAACCACCATAAATTAGATCTTTTCATCTCCATTTGGGCAGATGAGAAGTTAGACTCACACACTTCAGGTAACTTGCTCAAAGATCACAACAGTAGTTAATGGTGGAAACTGATTTTGAAGACACGCTTGCCTACCCTCAAACATTTTCAAAAGGTCACCAAGGCATCAAAGTTGGGCAAAGGACAGACTGGGAAAAGAGGTCACTAATTCAGAAACACCACTCTGTGAGAAGAAAAAATGACAACTCTGGAGAGACATATTCACGGGAACATCATTCTTTGCATGTGGGCATCTTTTGAAATTTCACACTCTCTCTCCCAAGGCTAAGTCGGCTTCCTGTAAGTCTGTCAAGTTGTTGTGTTTAAATAGCTAATGCCTGGTACCCAACTGTCTCCCTGTGATAGTGCTAAGTCAGTGTCAGTAATGAAAGATAAAAGTTTAAATTCTGGGTCCCTATAAAAGCTGTGCATGGCCTATTTTCTCCAGATCCCCATGCCAAAAATCAATCTCCAGTGTACATTTTCTGAGTCTCAGTGAGATAACAAAGCTTTTTAAGTTGTACCCATCCTTGAGAAAGCTAACGATCCTACATTCTAAGCCCCTGACTACAGACTCCCAGGGAAGAATAGTAGGAACCTCAAGGGCTCATCCACGATGTTGGAAAAGGCTAGAAAAATGCCATGCCATTACACAAACTACATATTTGTAAGTATTATAGCTATGATTTATTGAACATGTTCAATAATTTAATATTGTACTAAGCACCTCATGTTCTTTATCCCACTCACTCCTCATAGCAACCCTAAGCGGTGGGTAGGTTAGTCATTAGGACTGTCTGTAAATAATACAGTTCTTTCCTTCCAGGCATGTGGTAGAATTGCCCTTCCTTATCCTCTTTGAAGTTGAGGCTCAGCCTTGTGACTTTTTTGTCAATATACTGTGAGATGAATTGACAAGTATCACTTTGGGATAGAAGATTTATGAGACAAACTACATTCTTTTTTCCTGTCTCACCAATTGTGGTAACATACATCAAAATGGAATCTCCATCAGTCTGGATCCCCCAGTGACTAAGGTGACTAGGGTTCCCATGCTGACTTACAGTGACAATATAGTAAGGGTAAAAATTCAACTTTTGTTGTTTCAAACCTGAGGCAGATTGTTCTATAGATGGCGACATCAAATATTCCATTACCCATGCTCTTCTTACATTGTGACATTGACACTCTTCCACTGACAAGTAGGGTCTATGTTCCCCTCAACCTGGGTCAGCCTGAGAACATGGCAGAAGTGACACTATACAACTTCTGAGTCTAAGTCATAAATTGCAGTACAGCTTTTGTCTGTTCCTCTTGAGATACCTGCCCATGGAATACACCTCCATGCTGTGAGGAAACTAAGCAGACACATGAAACAGCCACATTCCCAGCTGAGGTCCCAACCAACAGCCAGCCTGAACCACCAGACACATGAGTGTATGAACCTTCATATGATCCAGTCCCCACTGGATGCTGGCTGGAGCAGAGATAAGTTGTTTCCACCAAGCTCTGCCCAAAGTACAGGTTTGTGGGCAAAATAAATGTAGTTGTTTTAAGCCACTACATTTTTTTTTTTACTTTGTTTTGTTTTGTTTTTTGATGGGGGTGGGCGGGTTCATCACAAGGCAATAGATAACTGGAACAACTCTATTTAAGTTTTGAAGTTGTTACTGCCAGCATAAGTTATACATTCTAATGGATACAGTAAAAAAAAAGTCTTATTGTTTTCCCCATTTTGTAAGTGGAGAAACAATTGCAATGAGGTAAGATAACTGGTTCAAAGCACACAGCCAAGGAAAGATTGGCAGTGTAGAAGAGATAGGAAAAGGGAAATAACACTGACACTTAACATATGGACAAATTGCACTATACTCATTTAAATAGTATCACATTAATTCTCAAAACAAAAAAATAACTGTGAGATGAGTGTGGTATTTCCATTTTACAGCACCTTGAGGATTGAGACTATTTTTTCATACTTTTTATCTACAGGATTAAGCGCAATTTTTTTTAATGCCCTCAAGATCCTCAGTTAATGTTTGATGGATTAAATTAAGTTGAACTGAATGGACAGACGGTCAAGAGGGGCTTGGAGGAAGCCCAGGCTTGCATAGCTGCCTAGTGGTCAATCTCATATTTAAACTCAGATAAGACTCACTCCAAAGCCTGTGCCTTTTCTGTATATAACTGTTGATAGTAAGGGGATAGACATCTCATCTCAAGGGTATTGGGAAAGTCCTAGCAGTATTCCCTCTGGGTGAGAGACCTTTTTAAAAGTCAGGGCAGCATGGACAAATTACTATCAGATTAAAGAAGCAGAGATCTGGCTACTTCTGAGTGGCAGGTTCTTGATAGAGCCCTGGTGCAATATCCAGCCTATCTCAACAGAGTAAACTTTGAGGAATAAAGCTCTATTTCACTAACACCCTATTTTCAAATAAGATCACATTCACAGGTTCCAGGGTTTAAGACTTTAGCATATCTTCCCGAGGGACACAATTCAATTCACAACACTAATTATGTGGAGTGATTTATGCTATAATTATTGACCATTTGGATATCTCCTTTCGTGGAGTACTCATTTCAAATTTTGAGTCATTTAAAAAATTGGACTGTCTCTCTTTTTCTTATTGATTTCTTGATATTTATGGATACAAATCCATTGCTTATCATGAAATTGTATTGAATTTTATCGAATGCTTCTTATCTTTTTGGTTGAAATTTTTTTCCTTATTTATGCAGCTAATGAGGTTAATTACTCTGATTTTTTTTTAAGGTTAAACCAATCTTTAATTCCTGAAATGAACTCAGTTTGGTCGTGATGTATTACTTTTTTTATACATCACTGATTTTGATTTACAAATATTTTAGTTAAGGTGTTTGCAATTATGCTCATGGGAGAAAATGGTCAACAATTTTATTTTATTGTAATGTACTTGTCAGGTTTTCGTATCAAGAATATACTAACTTAATAAAATAAGTTTTTCTTTTTCTGTTCTCTGGAAGACTTTATAATTTTGTGTTATTTTTACTTAATGGATTAGAAAAATTCGTGTAGAAAGCCATGTGGACCTAGAGTTTTTTCCTTCTGTTTTTATATTTTTTTTTGTCAGTTACTAAGAAGTATGTTAGTTATCACTTTATATCTTTTGACCTAATGTTATTAGATGCATATAAATTTAGAATTGTTATATTTTCCATTTGAATCAAAAATTTTTAGTGAAATATCCGACTTTATTAACACTTCTTGCTTTCAAAAGTACTTTATTTGCTGTTAGTATAGGTATATTAAATTTCTGCGTCTTTATATTTAAGGCTTGTCTCATAATTTGCATCTAATTGACTTATTTTCTCTATGTAGTAAGACAAATTTTGGTGTTTAATTGTAATATTTAGTATACTTATATGTAGCATAACTACTGATATATTTGAGTTTAAATATACTATCTTCTATTTGTCCCCTTTAGTTTGTGTTCCTTTAGTTTCCTTTACAAAAATTTCCTATGGGGCTTCCCCAGTGGTGCAGTGGTTAAGAATCCGCCTGCCAATGCAGGGGACTCGGGTTCGAGCCCTGGTCCAGGAAGATCCCACATGCCGCAGAGCAACTTAAGCCTGTGTGCCACAACTACTGAGCCTGAGCTCTAGAGCCCATGAACCACAACTACTGAAGCCCGTGCACCTAGAGCCCATGCTCCACAACAAGAGAAGCCACTGCAATGAGAAGCCTGTGCACTGCAACGAAGAGTAGCCCCTGCTCGCCGCAACTGGAGAAAGCCCGCACGTAGAAACAAAGACCCAATGCAGCCAAAAATAAATAAATAAAAACAAATAAATTTATTAAAAAAATTTCCTATGTACTAATTATTTTTAAAATTATTTTATTTCTCTTCTTTTTGCATATATATACTTTCTTTTATTCATTTTTACTGGTTAACTCCAGATTTCAATATGCATCATTGATTAACTTTTGTAACTTCCTGAACAATGGGAAGATTGTACAAAATTTTAGCTACATTTATTCCATTCTGATCCTTGTACTATACTCATATATATATGTTTATTTTCATTTTTCCTGAGTTTACCTGCTTCTATCTGGAATAACATTTCTTTTTCCTGAGGAACTCTTTTTAGTATTTCTTTTAGTACAGTTTGGCTGGCGATCAATTCTTCCAATATTTTCATCTGAAACCACCTTCATTTCACCTTAATTTCTGAGAGATATTTTTATTGGACATAAAATTTTAGGAAGTTATTTTTCAGTCTATTAAAAATTTTGTTCCATTGCCTTCTGCCTTCCATCATTTCTACTGAAAAGTCAGCTATAAATCTAATCTATAGCTAGATTACCTGTAAATTTCTTACTATTGTCTATTTTTTTCTTTGAGTCATTTGATCCTGTTTCCTGGCCCACCTCAAAATTTTGGATTGAATGTTAGACATTTTATTTGAAATATTAAGGAGGCATTGGATGATTTTATTCTCCTCCAGAAATTATTTTTCTTCTTTGACCATTGACAGGTTATCTCAGTCCAATCAGGGAATACGATGATTTGAGGATGTGGCTGGTCTACCAAGACCCCTTCTCCTTGAAGTTAATTTTTATTTCACCAGACTCATGAGACTCATAAAATCTCCACTTAGCTTTCTAGCTCCTTAGAAGCTGTTTTAAATGTGTATACACTACTTTGGCATTGGCAAATACCTCTAGAAGAAATTGTGCTCAGAATGTTGTGTTCAGTTTTCTCTTTCCACTAGAATCTTGTCCCATCAAATGCTGGCTGCATTGGTACGCTCGAACTTCAGTTTTATTTCTCTAACTCATTAATACTGCCATAATATTTACGCTTCCAGTTTCTTTTTTTTTTTTTTAATTGTTTTTTAATTAATTAATTTAGCTGTGTCGGGATCTTCATTGCAGCATACGGGATCTTTCGTTGCGGTGCGCGGGCTTCTCTCTAGTTCTGGCACGAGGGCTCTAGAGTGCGCGGGCTTAGTTGCCCCACGGCATGTGGAATCTTACTTAGTTCCCCGACAAGGGATTGAACTTCCAGTTTCTTTTTTAATGCTATGTCCTCACTGCAAATTGGCAAATGGTCCAAGGGGGAAAAGTAGTGACATGTAGTACATATAGTTTACCTCAGTTCTTTTCCTTTCTCTTTGGAATCTTGGTCTCTCAAGTCCTGGGTGCTTTTGTTGCTCTCCTTCAGACAGCTGCTTTTCGTATGTTATATAGCTTTTATAGTTGTTCATCATGGGAGGGTTAGTCTGATACAAGCTACTCCTTCATAGCCAGAAGTACAAATCTTGTATTTAATTTTATAATATACACTTACCACCGAAGTATGTGTCAGGAACATTTTTCTATGTTATTGAAAAATTTTTAAATATAACTTTCAGGGGCTACATGATATGCCACTATAATGCATGTATCACTATTGACTACACCAGTTCTCTGATATTACGCACCTTCAGGCTACTTGCAATTTCTCACTATTTCACGTTTTTACTAGGGAGACTTTTGATATGTTTCCCTAGACATGATGCTTATGTTTTCTGTGTATAAGATTGCTTCTGGTATATGATATAATGTTTATACATGAGCAACTGCTAAAAATTGTGTGACAAGGAAATAAATAGGAAGGCTATGTGAGATAAGCAAATTTTACATGATCTTACTTGAAAGATTAATCTCTTATTCAGAAAAAAATAGTGAATTCACTATGAGTGAAACAGTTACGGGTTTAAATCTGAGTTTTATCACTTTACTAGCTGGATGACCCTGGGCAAATTTACTTAGCCTTGCTGAGTCTGTTTCCTCACTTTTTGAAGACAGATAATATTATCCACCAGACAGTTGTAATTTTTTAAAAGAAATAGTTATCTATGTATGTGTATATATACACCAGAAGCTCCCTCAAGAACAAGGTTCAGACTCTCATTTTATTCACTCATTCAAAAATATTTACTGAGCATTTATGGCATGGGGCATTGGGGCTACAACTGTGGACAAGTCAAATAAATCTATGCTCACATTAAGTTTACATTATACAGGGGTTGAGACTGACAATAAATAAATCAGTACCTTTGGGTAGTTACTAGTGCTGTGAAGAAAAGTAAAGAAGGATAAAAGCTAGAAAGGCATGGTTGTGATGCTGTTAATTTGAAATGCTTACAGGAAAATTCTCTCTAAGTAGATAATGTTGAGTTCAAATGTATGAAATAAGAAAGCAAGACATTTGGAAATGTGAGTAAAAGATTTCCAGATAGAGAAAACAGTAGTGCAAATGTCTAGACTGGAGGAGCTCAATGGGTTTATTAAGCATGTAGAAAGTCAGTGTGATGGGAATGGAATGAATGAGAATGCCAGGAGTGAGGACACAGAGGTAGGCAGGGGCCAATTCAAGTAGGGCCATTCTGACCATGATTGATGGAAAACCATTGGAGAGTTTGATCAGGGGGACATATTTTTTCATTCAAACATTCATTTTGGCTTCTGTATGGAGACTAGTCAATAGGGACCAGTGTGGAAACAAGGGCTATTGCAGTCTTCTTTATCTTAAATCCCCTGCACTCAACACACTGTCTGGTGCATAATTGTGAACAATTGTCATTTAAAAAAAAAAAAAAAAGAACATTTGGATTAGGGAATGTGCAACAGTCTCAAAATGTCTGCTTTGGAATTATGAATTCACCAATCAGTATAGCACAAAGCAGAGACAAACTAATTTTACAGTTAATCGAGGTTCATTGAAAAGCATTTTGAGTTCACAGGTAGACAGTGCAGTGTCAGGATTTTCAAAACGATTTTGAAAAAAGAGCATCAATCAATATCCATCCATTATGGCCTTAAAATTGACTGCCTGGAGAACCAACTGCAATACACAGCCACAGTTCTTCATCCTTGTGTCTAAGCAAGAAGACCAGGGTTGGTAGTAAAACCCTGATCCAATTTCTAGCTGAGAAGAAATACTAGAACATTTTTTGTTATTTCAAATTTTCAAACTCTCATGACATTAAGCACTTTTGTGAACTAAAACAAGGAAGCTTTTTTGTTTTAAATCTGGAAAACATGGGAGATAGCAAACTTGAAAGTCTCTTTTAAGTTTTGGCATGTCTGTGACATTAAACACTGAGTATCTTTGATCTCCAGAGGGATTAGGTTGGATACCATGTGTGGCTGTTCTTAAGTGGCCTCTGTAAAACGTCAGAAGGTTGAGAAACAGGCATGCAGGTGTTTGGTAATAGATAATCTATACTGAGAGGTACTAGAAATTATCCTCCTAGTAGACTTGATGATTCTTATCAATGGAATGGTTGCTGGCTTCTCTAGTATCTGCCACAGTCAGTGCATAATAAATATTGAGTGAATAAAATCCTGATCCGATAATAGAGCAGAAAGGCACTAGGATCGCAGAATATTTATTTGTTCACAAAAATATCATCAAACAATTTATATAATATATAAATATATTCGACCCTGTGTTAGTGGGAAAATAAACATGAGAACAATTTAGTGAGGGAATCAACCATTTTTTTAAAATTGTTAAAACAATGGGAAAAGTGCTGGAATGAAACATTCCATTATAATAGAGAGTGTGGAGGTACAATTAAACGGAGGTTCTGGAATTGGCTTTGGGTACTTTTCAAGATGGGCAGTATTGATCACTGACGGAGAGAGTAGTTACTTGCGTTGTATGAAGAGAGCTTATCTTAACCTAACCCCTCTGAGTTCGCCTTGGGCCACAGACTCTGCTCTTACCCTCTCATCCTTCCTTACCCACTTACTAGTTATTCTCATATATATTTTTTAATTGAAGTAGAGTTGCTATACAATATTATATAAGTTACAGGTGTACAATATAGTGATTCACAATTTTTAAAGGATACACTCCATTTATAGTTATTAGAAAATATTGGCTATATTCCCTGTGTTGTACAATACATCCTTATAGCTTATTTATACATAATAAAATAATGTATAAAATAAGTTTGTACCTCTTAACCCCCTACACTTATATTGCCTCTCCTCCCTTCCCTCTCCCCACTGGTAACCACTAGTTTGTTCTCTATATTCATGAAATCTGTTTCTTTTTTTAATATTCACTAGTTTGTTGTATTTTTTAGATTCCACATATAAGTGATATCATACAATATTTGTCTTTCTCTGACTTATTTCACTTAGTATAATACCTTCCAAGTCCATCCATGTTGTTCCAAATGGCAAAATTTTCATTCTTTTTTATGGCTGAATAGTATTCCATTGTATATATATGTATGTGTGTGTGTATATATATATATATATATATATATATATATATATATATATATATATATATATATATACACACCACATCTTCTTTATCCATTCATCTGTTGATGGACACTTAGGTTGCTTCCATATCTTGGTAACTGTAAATAATGCTGCTCAGGACATTGGGATGCGTGTATCTTTTCAAATTAATGTTTTTGTTTTTTTCAGATATATACCCCGGAGTGGAATTGCTGGGTCATATGGTAGTTCTATTTTTAGTTTTTTGAGAAACTATGTTTTTCGTAGTGGCTGCACCAATTTACATTTCCATCAGCAGTGTACAAGGGTTCCCTTTTCTCCACATGCTCGCCAACATTTATTATTTGTGTTCTTTTTGATGATAGCCATTCTGACAGGTTTAAGGTGGTACCTCATTGTAGTTTTGATTTGCATTTCCCTCGTGATTAGTGATGTTGAGCATCTTTTCATGTGACTGTGGTCATCTGCATATCCTCTTTGGAAAAATGTCTATTCAGGTCTTCTGTCCATTTTTCAATAAGGTTTTTTTTTGATGTTGAGTTGTATGAACTGTTTATATATTTTGGATATTAATCCCTTATTGGTCATATCATTAGCAGACATTTTCTCCCATTCAGTAGGTTGTCTTTTCATTTTGTCGATGGTTTCCTTTGCTGTGCTCACACATATATTCTTCAAAATAAACTTTTGAATGATTTCATCAAGTTCCAAAAGAAAATTCCACTGTAATTTTGATTGACATCTTCTTAGTCCCATGCACTAACTTGGAAGAATTTATAGTCTTAAAATGCTTGACTTTCTCATAGAAGAACACAATCTGCCTCCCCATTTATTCAAATCTTAATTTGTATTTCTCAGTATAGTTTTACAGTTTTTCTTTATTTTTATCCTAAACATTTCTGATTCAGATAATTCTTTTTGTTTTGGCTTATGATGAATTGAGTACTTTGTGTATTTATATTTTTAATTGATGCTTTCTTGGTACGTAAGAAGGCAATTGCATTTTTAAAAAATCTTATATTCAGCAACTTTGTTAAACTTCCTAATTTAATTTAATTTTTTCAGTTAATGCTCAGACTGTAGCAGAAATAAAAAAATAATTTCCCTCCCTCATTGTTCCATTTCATGTCATGTTGTGGAAATTCTGGCTGATGAAATATATCTTGTCCATGGAGGAGAGGTACTTTTGTCTTGGTATTCCTCAGAGCTGGCCCCAGAGATGACTAAATTCCTTTTCTTTTCTACTATTGACCTTGACCAGACTTACTGGTCTTTCTCAATTGAGAATGACTGGACCACCAGTCATGGAAGGTCTAGTGTGTGCTGGGACTATGGCTGCTGTCCTGACCGACAAATTCTAGTCAAGTGCTCTTCCCTTTACTCCCTTTATCCTAAACTTCTAGATGTAAAACATATTTTCTAAGCCCCTACACCTATAAAGAGGTAAATCCCGAGGCTTTATAAATGGTGGATCCTGCCTTGAAGATACTAACATCTAAGGACAACCAATGATATTTCTCCTGCGAGCTCTATACAGCATATCCATTCAACCATTTGATCAGCATTTTCTCTCGGATTTCTCACTGAAATATCAAATTTTATAAGCCTGAAATAGACATCTTGATTCTCTCATCCAACCACTGCCCATCTTAACCAATGCCACCAACTTTCACTATGTTACTCAAGCAAGAAAACTGGAAATTGTTGATTTTTTCCATCCCACTCACAAATCTCTCTTATCCCATCCATCTGCAAGTACCATTGAGTTTATATCCAACATGCCTTTAAAATCTGTTTACCTCTCTCTATCTATATGGTTACCACATTAGTTCAGGCCACCATAAGCTCTTGCTTGTATTACTGGGACAGCCTCCTAACTGGCTGCTTCACTTCTGTGCCTGCCCAGCATGATTCCAGCATCCAAAAACAGCTAAAGCAATTTTCTTAAAACTTATACCGTATTTCATCATTCCACGGCTTTAAACACTTACAGGTCATGGTAATTTCACTAGAATAAAATATAAACTCTTTACCATGGTCTCCAGGGTCCTCCATGACCTTGTACTTGCCTCTTTCTCACATTGCTTTTTCTTCTCCACAGTTTACACTCCAGCTACACTGGCCTTTCCTCAGTTCTCCAAACAGGACTTTGCAGATACTACTCCAACTGCCTGAATTGTTTATTTTCCTACTTGTTACATGGCTAATTACTTCTCATCCCTTATATCCATGGTCTTCAAATGTTTCTGTTACTCTATCATGCGGGAAAAACATTGAACCTAAACTCCCAATATAGGTATATTTATTTATTTATAAATTATATACAAGTAGTACTTATACTATATATACTTGTATATAATTTATACTATATTATGTACATTATGAAATATATACAAATATAGATCTATAAGGGAAATGTTAAAGATAAAAGGTATTTTAAGTAAACAATCATGTCATTTTATGAATATGGCATTTTCTCTCCGCCCCCCGCCAGCTTTACTGAGATATAATTGACGTATAACATTATGTAAGTTTAAAGTGTGAAACATATTGATTTGATATACTTATATATTGCAAAATGATTACGACCATAGCATTAGCTAACATCTCCATCCCAGCACATAATTACCATTTCTTTTTTGTGGTGAGAACGTTTACCCTCTAAGCAATATTCAAGTATACAACACAGTATTATTAGCTATAATCACCATGCTGTACAATAGATCCTTAGAACTTGTTGAGCTTACAACTGGAAGTTTATACACTGTGACCAATATCTCCCCACCTCCCAACTACTGAATAGGGCATTTTAAAAGATAATTGATATAAATCTATATTTCAAGTCATCTTAATAATTTCTATTTTGGGGAGAATTTTTGTTATGTTTGTTTCTTCATTATGATTATATTTAACTCCATAATGATGCAAACAAAGGCTCTGCACAAGGAATAGATGGATCAGTTGCTGTTTTCTTAATGTTGCCTGCATTTACTTTATTACTGTTATTTTCTATCCATGGTTTCTTTGCAGAAAGCTTCTAAAGCCACTTGTCAATTGTGTCAGTGTTCATTTATCTGAAACTAGATAATATAACCTGAAAATCCACTTAAGCCGGCACTGGTGGGCTGTAATGCACTACTACCCACGGGAAGGGAAAGAGCAAGTGAGGTGCCACTGTCTGCCCCTCAACATTGTAGGATTCCATTTTCCCTCTCAAGAAATCCAACCTACTGTGTGTGACATGTGGTTATCTGACAAATTGGGGGGGTGTGGGCAGAGAGAGCAGGAGGGGTGGAGAGGGTGAGGGAACCAGTAGATATAAATAGAATATAACTTCTTGTTTTTAGATTTAAAAAATATCAATAGAGGTTAATATTTTTTCTATATCTGAATAGATCTCTGGCACAGCATTTTGGCTGTGGTCCTCATCCTAGAGGCCACTACTTTAGTTATCACCTCTTCTAAGTGCCTCCCAAGACCACCTACCTAAAGAAGGTCCCATTATCCCTGCCTGCCCCATGAGCTTCCTTTATAATTACTATGAAAGTTATACATACATATTGTATAAATATTATATATTTATAATTATATATGCATTTCCAATTATTTATTAATATGTTAATTTGGGTTTTGTTTACATCCTCCACAGTGACAGAAACGCTTGTCCATCTTGTTTCAACGCTTGTCCCCAGCCATCTATACAGCTCTGGGCTCTGCAAATATGTATGAAAGTTCAGCAATTCTCAACTTCAATTCCATGCTACATTGATGTAATTGTAAGGTGAATGGAAAATCATTTGTTATTAATAAATTAAAATGAATATTTTATTTATATGGCTTTGAATTTAAATTAAGAGGAACTAAGTGTATCCTTATAACAAATATTACTTTGGGTTGTATTCATTTATAGTTTTTATTTTATTTTTTATTTATTTATTTTTTTGGCCATGCAGCGCAGCTTGCGGGATCTTAGTTCCCCGACCAGGGATTGAACACGGGCCCTTGGCAGTGAAAGCACAGAGTTCTAACCACTTGACCTCCAGGGAATTCCCTTATAATTTTTAAAATGGAGTAAAATAGGTGAAATTTCACCTGGTGCCGGGAGAATTGTGCATAATCTACAACTTAGCTTGTGTATGTCCCATCTTATCCTTACTCATCGACGTGAACTTCACCTTTCCTGCACATCATGGGACACTGCAGGTTAAGAACTGATGGCCTGACCCAGCAATCCCACTACTGGGCATATACCCAGAGAAACCATAATTCAAAAAGACACATGCACCCCAATGTTCATAGCAGCACTATTTACAATTGCCAAGAAATGGAAAAAACCTAAATGTCCATCGACAGAGGAATGGATAAAGAAGACGTGGTACATATATACAGTATTACTCAGCCATAAAAAAGAATGAAATTGGGTCATTTGTAGACATGTGGATGGACCTAGAGAGTTCATACAGAGTGAAGTAGTCAGAAAGAAAAAGCAAATATCGTATAATAACGCACTTATGTGGAATCTAGAAAAATAGTATGGATGATCTTATTTGCAAAGCAGAAATAGAGACACAGATGTAGAGAACAAATGTATGGATACCAAGGGGGAAAGGGGTGGGGTGAGAGGTTGGGAGACTGGGATTGACACGTATACACTACTGATACTATGTATAAAATAGACTACTGATTGGAACATACTGTATAGCACAGGGAACTCTACCTAATGCACTGTGGTAACCTAAATGGGAAGGAAGTCCAAAAGGGAGGGGATAACGGTATGTGTATGGCTGATTCATTTTGTTGTGCACTGGAGGCTAACACAACATTGTAAAGCAACCATACTCCAATAAAAATTAAAAAAAAAAAAAAAAGAACTTATGGCCTACTGGGGGAGAAACACGAAGATGTACAGCACGGTGCATGACCTGATAGAGGAATGGACCAAGAGCTATGGAAAAGGCAGTAGTGTGCCCTGATTGCTATTCGGGTCAATAAATCTCAGTGGAGGAAAACGCCTTAGAAATAGACCTTAATTCTAGTCCTGCCCATGCAATTTACTAGTGGTATGACCCTGCACGCAGCTTTTGCACCAGGAACCTCAGCCCCTTCAACTCCAAAAATGACAATAATACCTCAAGCCTTCCTGATCTCAGAGACTTGTTGTGAGAATTAAATGAAGCAGTTGATGAAGATTTTGTTCAGCTGAAAATATTCTATGAATGTTTTCATCAAAACCATTCTCTTCTCAGTTGCTCCACTGAGCTAAATTCACTTCAATTTAATAAATGTTCCATGAGCACTTCCTACATTTCAGACAATATGCAAAGAACCTGGGATACAGGATAGATATAGACCCCACCCTCAGGCTCTTCACCATCCAGCGGGAGAGACAGACACACGCACAGGTAAGTACACAGAGTGTGGTTCATGCAGTAATAGACAGACACTGTCATTGCCCAGAAGAAAGAGCACGCAACAGGACTGGTGAACTCTGTTGTGTCAGGGGAGGGTACTGTTTGACTCAAGGAAAACTCATGGGGAGGAAGTCTGAGAGGTGTTTCGGTGTTTCAAAGGCATGCTGGAATAGGAGAGGGCTTGCCAGGCAGAGGAAATAGTATACGTGAAGGCATAGAACCCCTGCAACCTTGGACCAGCATCTTCTGTGTGTGTCCCTGTCCCTGTATATGTTGACCAGAGAACGGGGCAGGCAACCCTGAGCAGTTCTCTGTGGTTACAGAAGAAAATAAGGGCAAGAGAGGTAGATGGGCAGGAGGGGTAAGGAGAGTTTGGCTGAGAGGCTGGGAAAAATATTACTAGCTCATACATAATGAGTATTTACTATGTAACAGGCTTTTCCCTGCATTGTCTCACAAAACATGGTCCCTTTTATTATTAGCTCCTTTTACAGATGAAGAAACAGGTCAAGTGAGGTTAAATGACTAGCCCAAGATCACAGCACTCATAAATTGAGGAGCCTGGGATTCATACCTGGCTCTAGAATTACAGATGCTGACGCTCCAGAAAGGACCAGGTTAAACTAGGGCTGTGCTTCAGTACGTAGTGAAAGTCATGTGACCCTCAGGTAATTGTAAACAAAGCAGCAGAGTTCATTTTCACCTCCACCAGGCCAGCTTCCGGAAGTATTTTTCTACCTCGATCTCCGATCGTGAGCCTCTTAACCCTGCATTACAAGGTCGTGTTTCTTTGTGCCCTTCCAAGAGGAGCTGGAGCCTTTCAGCCAAAGAGGAGACACCAGGTTTCTTTTCTGCAACAGCAAGCCCCCAGGCCAACTTCCTAAGAGATCTTTTCTCCTTCCCATTGCTAAATTTGACTGACCAGACGTTCTATGGAGACGGAGTTTATAAACCTCACTTCCTGCGACATTCCCCACCCCTCCCCCATTCCCTTGCAGGCATCAGCTTGGAGCTTGAAGCCCCCTCCCCTTGGAATCCAGGCCCTGGGAGCTTCAGAAGCCTATAGGGCGCCTTCTGAATCTGGTCTTTGCATAATAGCAACCTCATTGGGTTGCAGCCCTGCCTGCAAAGGTCACAGTGTGATGAACCCATGATTAACCCTGTTCTCCAATCAGAATTTTGATCTAATCTCTGGGACTGCACAGTTTTAACACACATGGTCCTTTTGTTTCTGTAGAACTGGAGACCTAAAATGTGACAGCCTCAGCTATGCCAAGCACCAGAGGAAACCATGGAGTTCATATTACATATATTAGGCTTTTTTTTCTTCCCGAGCTTCAATTCTCAACAGGCTCAAGCAGACCTTGGATGATGGAATAGCTTCCTCCAAAGGAGGCTCTCCCCTTCTGTGGCCTTGCCATGCAAAGGACACTGACACCAGCAGTGTGTATTTTGCTTGGCTGTGATGTAGCACAATTGCATTTTGTCGGCAGGCTGGAAGTGGCCACCCCGGAGCTGCAAGCTATGGAGAACGTTCATTTCTGCCACCAGAGAAGGCTCAGCCACAGACATGGGTGATGAAATGGAAATTGGCATTGACCTTGTTGCTTTGCAAGGAGCAGATGGGACCTGGAGTCTGGTTAGCAAAGAAAAATGAATCAAGCCTCCTCGGTAGTGTTTGAAGAACAAGAGCTGGACCCAGCAGAATTCGTCAGTCTCCTTCCTCACTGTTGTGTGTGTGTGTGTGTGTGTATGCATGCACACATGCTTTTGCATGTGCATATACACGCACACATGCTGTGTCTGACATGCCCTGGAGTGCCCTTGTTCGTGCCCTGTCGCATATTTGGCATTTGACTGACATGTAAAACTCCCACAGACATCAATAGGACAGTAGCTCAGAATGCATGAGATTTTTGCTGTTGATAAGAAGACAGAGAGGAAAATGTTACTGAGACTACTTTCCAATCCCTCCAGGAGCCCTTCAGAGAAGGGAAGTCCCTCTTAAAAAAGTCAAGCAAAAAAGAAAAACAAAAAAAAGAAAGTCACGCAAGAGGTGAGGAATAAAGCTAATGCAGCCAAGTGTAAAAATGCACCCACCCCAAATCGTCTGCGTGTGCCCTCATTCTTTTGGTTTTGCTCCTGGTGGTCCCCCCCACCAGGAATGTCCTCACCCTCCCATTTCACATTTCTGGTGAAATCCTTTCCATCTTCCCAGTCCCAACTGAATTTTCACTTCCTTCAAAAATCCTTCTCGGATTTTTCCCCACTCAGCACAAGTCATTCCGTCCTCTGACCCGTAAGTTTTTTGAGAGAAGGGAGGCTATGCCCGACACATATATGCCAGGTGCTCAATGATGATACAGTAGAAGGACCACCAACCGGGAAGCAGTGGGGCCTGAGTCCAAATCAGGCTCTCCCACACTGGAGCTGCGAGACTTTAGAGGTAGCCTCCCCAAGCCTCAGCTTTCTCATCTGTAAACATGTAATACCCCTTCATGAGATGAATGGGAGTATTTAATGAGATAATGTATGTAAAGAGCCTCACACATAGTAGGTAATTCAGTACATAGGGCTTCCTTGGCCCAGAGCCTGAGTCCAATTCCTCTTTGTATTGTATTTTGTACAATTGCTCACCCATTTTAGGCATGAGATGAATCTTAATTAACTAAAGTAAATAGAACGTATTTTCTACTTCGTCATTCTAAGGCATTGATATCAAATAATAAAATTAATGATGCTAAGGGAAACAATAGCAAGCACTAGTACACAGAGGCTTTATCTTATCACAAAGGCATGTATTATTTTATCTTCATTAAAAACTCTGGGGCTTCCCTGGTGGCACAGTGGTTGAGAATCTGACTGTTAATGCAGGGGGCATGGGTTCGAGCCCTGGTCTGGGAAGATTCCACATGCCGCGGAGCAACTGGGCCCGTGAGCCACAACTACTGAGCCTGCGCGTCTGGAGCCTGTGCTCCGCAACAAGAGAGGCCGCGATAGTGAGAGGCCCGCGCACCGCGATGAAGAGTGGCCCCCGCTTGCCGCAACTAGAGAAAGCCCTAGCACAGAAACGAAGACCCAACATGGCAATCAATCAATCAATCAACCAATAAATCTTTAAAAAACAAAACAAAACAAAACTCTGAAGGTAGATACAATTATCCCCTTTTGCGGATGAGGAAATTGAGGTACACAGCTGGCAGTGAGTGAATAAGATTTCAGACATAATCCTAGTGCTTAGCTGTCACTCAGACAGTGGTTCTCAACTATGGCTGCACAGGAATACCACCTGTAGAGCTTTTAAAAATGCCAATGCCCGGACCCCACCCTCAGATTTAAGCTCAGTCTGAAGTGGGACCCAGTGATAGTTTTTAAAAGCCTCAAGTGATGCCATGTACAACCACGGATGAGAACTCCTGACTTCAGGCAATGCGGCAGTGCAGGTAGAATTTTATATCTTAACATAGCTCATGTGTTCTAGGTTTATCTTGTCCAGATTTGGGGACAGAACATCCCAACTTCATGAAATTGCTCTGATAAGATAATTCTGTCAACCTTCCCCAGCAGGTCTGGGTTGGGTACTTCTGATACACCATTTATTTCCACGCATAACTCCCATTCATTCATTTAGTTGGCCATTCTTTCAATCAGCAAGCCCTCTGAGCTCCCATCAAGAGCAAGGGGGAATTAGAAGCAGGTAATTCAGAGGAGCAGTGCTGACCTTCAAGGTGCTCCAAGTCTAATGAAAGAGGGAGGCACGAAAGCAAAGGACTAGGGTTCAATATAGTTAGTATCGGGAGGGAGGTATGGTGGTTGCAGAAATCTGTAAGGCACTCCTAAACGCTCCCTCACCATCCGCATCTCCTCTCTTACCCCGGTGCCACAAATCCTGCCCACAAAGTGCTTGTAGCTAACCATTATTGCCTCAGACGAGTAGGTATACCAGATATTCCACAGAAGGAGCAGAGCTCGTTGTGGGCCTGAGTCCCTTTCTAGGGTCCCACCGTGAAGGAAGCCGCAGGGAAGCAGCTCCTCACCCCACTGGGGGATTTGGGATGGGAGGAAGGGAAATAACCTTCTGGAGTGCTGGAGGCTTATGGGTAAACACTTTGGGATGGGTCACTCTCTCCTGGGCCTGGTGGGGGGCTTCAGCAGCCCAGGGCTGGAATGCTATTCTGCAGCCCAGGGCTGGAATGCCTTTGGTTACCTTGAAAAGGCAAACATGAATGAATGGACAGAGGGCTAGGGAAAGCCATGGTACAAAAAGACAGCATAGAGGTCAAAACCAGAGATGCTGCATCCCTCACTGGCTGCAAATATGGCCTGGGGTAGAGGTGAAGCCAAGGTTAGGAGCCAGGACCAACGAGAAATGGAACCAGGTGCTAGGAGCAAAGCAGAAGCAAAGAACTTTTGCCAAAGGGCAGACTGCAATGTCCTAAGCTCATCTGGGGGGGATCACTGTCTCTGTCCTGAGAGGAGCAATCCAAGCAGAAGAAACAGCATGAACTCAGTCTAGGATTTACTATCAAAGTGTCAATAGGGTGTCAAGGTATTTCACTGTCAAGGATCTGGGCTTCATCAGCTTTACCTCTGTCTTAGAACATGAGGCCCAAAACTGGTAACCACAGGTGTGTCTGAGTCAAGCACAGATGAGCAGGACTGTCCCTTCCTTCCACATTCTAGACTTAGCACCAGACAATGCCCTTTCATCAATTACTGTTCAGCGGCATTTACAAGATTAGACTATCCTATGGCCAGATAAGTCCTGAGCCCCAGCTGATTTTCATGTTGTTATATTTCACAACAATACCATTGTGTCTCTGGACTTCTTTACATGCAACTTCTTCTGGATCCACACGATATTCATGTGTAGTTTATAGGACAGGTATATGTCCCCAGAGAGGCTCAGAGAGGTCATGACTTGTCCAAAGCCACAAAGCCAGAACTAGGTCTCAGATCTCCGGACTTATGTTCTAGTGCCCTTTTCATTACTGTGTTGACCTTGTTCTAGAGAGATAGCCTGTTAGCTTTAGAATCCATTCTTTGATTTCTGGAGTGGCTGGTCCAGGTGGGTGGGGTGTGGAGTTTCCCATGAGGGCAAACAGGGTGCATCTGAAGCCCACAGGGTGCACTATGTGACTTGGGTGTGTAGGGGAGCAAGAGTGGATCCTGATGGAGGAGCAGAGACACGATGGGCTGTAACGTGCTGAGTACCAGGGGAGGCTCAGACAATGGTGGAATCTGGCCAGAGATGCTGCAGCCAGGACCACACTTCCCGTAGGAAGCCCGACCTGGAGGGGTCTCAGGAGATCTATGGGGCAACAGGGGAGTCCTGGAATGACAAACACCCAGGTGCCCTGGTGGCAAAGTCCCCTCCTTCCAGACTCGTCTGTAAGGAGTTTGGTTTATGCCACCGATCATGCAATCCCCAGTGTTTAAGGACTCCTCCATCCCTCCACAGTCAAAGTCAGTGCAGGTGCCTCATCCCAGATGCCCAGCCAGATGTCGGGGCATTCACTCTGGCCCAAGTGCTGTGCGTGGGATGGACCACTGGAAACCAGAAGCAGAGAGTGAACTCTGGCTTCTGGGAGCCCACAGGGTCTGGGGCAGCGACTCAGGCTTCTGACCTGGGGTGACGTGTGGATAGTTACCTTTGATGGCTCCAAGCTTTCTCACACATTTTCTGATCATGGGTGGCTTGAATGAGGTAGGAGGGTCTTTGTGCAGCCTGCCTGAGTAGCCATGCTGGCATAAGTGAGAAAGCAAGGCTGTGTTATGGCATGAGTTTGGTGGCTATCCAGCTAATTCCCGGGGCAGCAATGAGGGCACTCAGATTAGAACCAGCAGACTTGCACTTGAGTCCTAATTCTGCTGCATTAGTGGTGGGACCTTGGGCAAGTCATGTAACTTCCCTAAATCGCACTTGTCTTGACTATAAAATAGAATAAGATCTCTTAAGTTTAACTTATAAAGTTAGTGTGCTGGAAAGGACTGTAAAGCTTTTGAGAACTATACAAATGTGAAGAGTTTTAATGCAGACTCTAAAGCTAGTCCATCTGGGTTGGAATCCTGACCTAGCTTGGGCAAGTTCCTTAATGCCGCTATGATTCAGTTTTTTCATCTGTGACATGAGGATGATAATACATATTCATAATCATAGACTTGAAATCTTTGGATTGGAATATGGTTTAGAATGTAGAATTTTTCATATTTTATAACAGTAACAAAATGTGTATACTGTCTACTTCATGAAACCCTCAGAAGGTTCTGGAACAACACTCTATCATCAAACACATTCATGTTTTTTCAGTGAAACTTGACTGTTCATAAGTGGGATAAATAAAGGCCATGATAAGCCTCATGGTAGATCAGATACGGTTTTGCTGCCAAAGGAGTTTGTATCAAACTTGCCCGACATTCCCATTTTCATTGCTTTTCGGACTGTGGAATTGTAGGTAAGGGATTATGGACCTGTAGTACCTGCCATTTAGGGTAGTCATGAAGGTAAAATAAGTTAATGTGTATAAAGGGCTTAGACCAATGCCTAGCATATAGTAAGCACTGAATAAATATTAGCTATTATTACTTGTATTACCTTAAAGAATAAAACCAAGAGAGAATGAGGCTTCACAGGCCCTCACTGACATTTCTCAGATTTCTATTAATTAATGAACTAATAGATTTGCTGGGGAACTAATCTCCTATCCCTTTGCCTGCTGAGAAAATATATTTCCAGGTCTGAGCTGTAGTCCGCACTTAAAGGGACAGTACTATTTTGAGGACACACGAGCATATGTGCAAGTCAGAGAGAAAGCCTTCAGGCCCAGCAAAATGCTAACAAGTTGCAAATATGAAGTATTTTAATTTTCTTCTTGCTATTTTCAAGCATTTTCTAAATTTTATCTTTTGAGCTTACCTGACTTTTATAATGAGTAAAGCAAGTACATTCTCTTCTAAGCTCTCTCCCTGTTTCCTCTTCCTTAGAAACTGGTTCCCATACTCAGGCTCCCATTTATAAGGTAACCACCAAGCAACAAACTTTTACTGATTTCCAACTATGTGCCAGACTGCAGAAAGTGGCAGGAAACAAAAGGAGAACCCAGACACATTATTTGAAAACTCTTCAGCAAAATCACTTCCTATTTGTATAGCAATTTATAGTTCACATGGTGCATTGATATAAATTCTCTCAAATGGTCCCTCTCCCTAGATGAGGGAAAGTGTATATTTCAGTCGACATTTTATGAAGAAACTTGCCCGAGTTCACTCAGCTTATTAGGAATGAGGTTAGACTCAAACTTCGGAATCATGTGAGTGGTTTAACAGGATGAAAGCAGCATTCCTAAGAACTTGGAAATCAGTGACACTTTCAGGGGTAAATATTAGGACATCAAGCTGTAAATGACTGTGACCAACTATACGTACAATCTCTACCTTGGCAACAAATGGCAATGGAAGCTAAAGAGATTTGGGGGCACCACATGAGATCCTTAAAGACTGTCCTCAGGATAGTCCAACTTTCTAAAGCTGGGCATCATCGAATCTAAGGAAAAAAGCTTCAACGAAAGACAGATGTTTGGAAGACAGTACTGGAAAGAGAAAGTACGAAAGAGGATATGGTCTTTCTATATTCAACACAATCAAAGGGGCAGTGCTGCAGAAAATGCAACTTCTCAGATTAGGGACATCAATAAGAACAAAATTCCTTTGTTCAGAATCTACTCACAGGTAACCTTTGGAATATCTTTTGACTTCCGAAAGAATCGGGGTATGGGCTGATATGCTGCTAGCAACATTCTTAACATGAAAAATTTTGTTTTGTTTCCTTTGACTTTTGTTAGAAGGAATCAGTCCCTAAGTGTCTGACTGGTGTTAACTGTACTGCCCAAGACAAATTTGGGAACCCAGAAAGCAAACATCAGACCCTATCCAAACAAGGTCCTACGAGCTTAGACCCTTGTCCAGACATCCTGCCCACCTTCTTAATGACATCGTGACTTCTCCACATTCTAAACACCCAGAATCCAAGGCAATGCTCCATCTCTTCTTCAAACTTGGTCTTCTAATCTCATACAGCTTTTTCTGGGCAAAGGGGGTGGGCCTGCCTGCCTTCCCTAATTAAAAGGAAGGGAATCACTCAACATTTTGTTCCGCATTCTTCTACCCCAGATAACCCTCTCTAATTCGATGTTGGCTGGCAATCTGGAAATCCTTATTCTTATCAGGAGAATTTCCACTGCTAAAAGGGAGGGCGCACTAGGCCACATCCTGTGTTCGGGGAGAGGCTCACAAGAGTCAATTGCAATGCTTTGGACTCAAACAAAGTCAGGGACTTTCTTAAGTGGATTCAAAAAACAAGCCAGGACAACAAGCTCACTGTAATTTTTCTAGTTCCTTCCTCCTTCGCTTGCAGAAGTCCCATTGCCCCAGGCACCACAGTAGACAAATTTTGCATTTGCAAAGTTCTTCCCGAGGACTAGCAGAACTCCTTGCCTGGCTCCTGACTTGAAAGTGTTTGGAGCCTCATGTGATCACACTAATACTTTATAGACCCGGAGTCCTCAGTGTCTACAGAGCACAGCCACGGGGGCCTGGAAGATACTTGCTTGTGTTTCGGAATTGCGGAATTGCGTAGAGGTAGACTGCACTCAGGGGATTTGTTCATTTTAGCAACCTTGGCAGAACTTCCCTGCGTGACCTAAATAGAATATCTTCCTCTACATAAAGCATGCATCAGGGTATTTCCTGATTTATTCATGAAAGGTTTGCTTTACAGAGGCCTCAGGAACTGTGCAATCTCAAAATACCTGATACATAGAACTGGATGCTAGAGTGGCATTTGCACAAATTGCTGTGATAGATGGGCTGTGCAGGATGGCAGCAGAAGTGGATTCATTTAAATACTCGCTGTTGGGGGTTGCTCTTTTAGAGGAGGAAGTAAGACCCAACATAGAGATTGTTAGCAACAACCAGGCAAAATGTTATTTCTCTCAACGGAGAGTAATTGAGCAAGGAATAGAAACAGACATGAATAAAATGTATGTGCACTAAATGGGGATACAGAACCTTTATCTGCTAATCACTCATTGGTTCATTCATTCATTCCCAACTAGAGAATCAACCTATCAGCAGCTGATAGGCTGAGTTCCTTTTAGGGTACATAGTAACGGCTATACATGGGATCATGACAATAGCATGCAATGTTTGAAATCTGATCAGTCTTGGGAATTTGGGGTTCTTTTGTTACCATGGGAGTCAGGGTGGGGGGAATCAATCTCCCACCTAAGGGAGAAAGGGAGACTGATTTCTCCCAATCAAAGGCAGGCATTTTCAGGTGGATCCACCGTAATATCTCTGAGCATGGATTTATCTAATGCTTGAGTATTTTCATGCTAGGGTATTTTTACCAGTGCAGCAGATGGACCTCGGTTGTTTGCAAAGAAGTTCTATTCTGGAGCTTGTGAAGAGATTGGGGTTAATGTACAATAAAGTGAAAGTGACGTTTGTAAAGATGGTGCGAGCAGAGTGCCAGGATCCATTACCCTGATAACCCCCCCAAAAAGGCCGGCAGCCTCCACTGGTGAACTGCTGCTCAAATCCCATCAGCGTTACTTGCAGGTCACATCTCCACTTTGTGGCAAATTTCCAGGGTTTTTCACCTGCCAAGCAACTTGTCCCAACTAAGACAAGGAGACACTGTTTCACAAACTTTGCTTTGGGGCCTAGAACTTTGGGGAGAGCCAGACCTGGTTCCTTCTCCGGCAAAGATGAGAAGGAAAACTCAGGTGCAAGCCTTGAATCTGATGCCCTGGAGCTAAAGTGTCAGAACGAGGTCTGATGACAGTGTGGCGAGTGTAGGCTGAGCTACAGGGGCTGATGCTTCTCATTAGAGGGTGATGGGTATTAGTTACCCAGAACTGTTTGTATCCCTGGCGAGAAAATAAAGAAGACTTCCTGGAAAGGATCTTCCAGGAAGGGTAACCAACTGGAGGACAGTATTTGAATGAATTAACCTTCAGAGATTTCCCATGACCCACAAGATCAAGTCTAAATTCTTAATACAGCCTCCAGTTCCTCCACCATCTGGTCCTGGACTAACCTTGGGTCTTTCCATTGTCCCCAAACAACATGTGTTCTGACCATTCAAAACTGCCCTTTGTTTCCTGATGCTAATGATAGCCAACATGTAACCAGGCATCTAAAATGCCAGGAACTAGGCTAAGTGCTGGAAGAATTTCATCGTTTACTCTTCAGAGCAGTCTCTGAGGAAGACACTATTAGGGTCCCCAGTTTAAAGAGGAGGAAACAAAAGCAGAGGTTATAAAACTGGGTCAAAAGCTGTCAAGAAGGTTGGGATTGGAAGGCAATATGACTCCAGGGTCAGCCTTTAACCACTTCAGCATCCCCGCCTCCTTTTCTGCATGAGGAAAGACCTCCAGACCCTACACACATTTCTTTCTCAGCATCAGAGGCAGAGAATTGGCCTCTCTCTTTATCTGCCTGATTTTGAAAACATCTCTTTTGTTCATCAAGACCTTCAAGATCATATATCCCCTTCTCTGAATGCCGCTCCCGGCACCCCAGGCAGAGTTAGAGACTCTCTCCTTGGAAAGAGAAACACCACCACCCCTTGCACAAACTCACAGCACACACTGTATTGCAACACAGAGCCATCCTCCCATGCATTCGTTTTGTGCCTGGTGTGTACAGCCTCCTTAGTCCTTTCTCCCAGATGAATCGAAGCTCCAAGAGAGTGAGCAAGTGGGGAGCAGCCAGTTGCATAAGTCCAGAGGTAGCCTAGACTTCCAGCAATGAGCACACTGAATGCCCTGTGGAATTTCACCAGCAGCTCCTCAGACAGGTCCAGACGAGTGCCCGCCTGCCACATTCCTGCCTTTATCATTAACCGCACTCCATGGTGACTTCCTTCAACATGTGAGGCAGCGCCTGCCTGTCTGATAACCCGGCTTCCTTCTGGAAAGGATTTCCTTTGGCCTGGGTGCATACCTGGCCCTGCAAGAGTTAACCACCAGGCGAGCCAGAGCAGGAGAACATGAGGTTTCCATTAACTGGCGGTATGCGAACAAGTGGCACAAGCATGGATTATGCGGTAATAAAAACACACTGTGCAGTATGTATGTCAGAGGCCTCACTTCTCTCCTTCCCTGCCTTTCACTCCAGCACAGAGAGAGCCTGCCCTTGCTGCTCAGGTGGTAGATTGTGGCCTAAGTGGGTATCAGACTCTTCTCCCAACTTGCTTTAATCCTGCTGGGCAGGATTAAAGGATCGTGTTCTCAAAAGACACAGATGGAAAGAAAGAGTGCCAGAGGAACTCACACCTTTTCCCGGGAGAAATCCTGAGTGAACCAGTTGGGAGACAGAGTAAGAAAGTGAGAAGGAGACAGAAAAAAGGAAAAGGGTCAGGGGAGAGACAAAGAGGGAGGGAAAGAGAGAGGGAAGATGGGAGGGATGGTGAGAAAGATAGCAGAGACTGAACTTAAGAGATGACAGTAGGATGGAACATACCTGAAACCACATCTTCTGGAAAAAAAAGGAATTCACACATATGGAGAATTTACTATATGACAGGTATGATGGTTAATTTTATGTGTCAATTGGACTGGTCCACAAGGTGCCTAGACATCTGGTCAAACAATTCTGTGTGTGTCTGTAAGGGTGTTTTGAATGAGATTAACATTTGAGTCAAAGACCAGTAAAGCAGATTGCCCTCCTTAATGTGGGTGGGCCTCATCCAATCAACTGAAGACCTGAACAGAACAAAAAGGCTTAGCACAGGAAACTCTTTTCAGTCCTCTGTAATGGCCTATCTGGGAAAAGAATCTAAAAGAGAGTGGATATATGTATATGTATAACTGATTCACTTTCCTGTACACCTGAAACTAACACAACATTGTAAATCAACTACACTCCAATAAAAATTTTTTAAAAAGAAGAAAAAAAGAAAAGCCTGAGTAAGTAGGATCTCCTCCCACCTGACTGTATGAGCTGGGACATAATTCTTTTCCTACCTTTGAACTCAAACTGAAACATCAGTGCTTCTTGAGTCTCAAGCCTGGCTGCTTTCAGACTGGAACTGACACCATTGGCTTTCCTGGGTGTCCAGTTTGCCAACTGCAGATCTTGAGACTTCTCAGCCTCTGTAATCACGTGAGCCAATTCCTCTTTAAAAATCTATATCTATCAATCTATCTATCAAACAGTCTATCTTCTGTGTCTCTAGAGAACCCTAAAACAGCAGGCAGTGTACTGAGCTCTTTATATATTATTTCATAGAGGCTTAGACACTTTTTGTAACTTGTCATACAGTTAGTAAGGGGAATACATTTCCAACCAAGGCCTCTCTGTGTCTAAATAATCTCATCTCCCTTTTTTTTTTAGTTTTAGGGTTGCCCAGCCACATAAAGGTGAGAGAACCCTTCCATTTTTCGTAGCAAGTGAGTAGAAGTTCTTTGATTATTTCCCTTCCTTGGAGACAGAAGATGTAAAAGACCAATTGCTGGGACACAGCACCCTGGAGATCTTCAGAAACTCTGCCCCATGAGACTCAACACCCTAGGAATGTGGGTGGCTTTCTGAACAGAGGTCATTCTGGGGTTCAGAAACTCTTATTCAGACCACAATTGTTTACTAAGCACCTACTATATGTCAGGTGCTGTAATTTTGATAATGAAGAAACAGATAAATAGAACAGCATCTTCCTTGTGGAGTTCACAGTATCCTTAGGGTGCATGAAAGACACAAAAGGAATATGAATGTTGTGGTGGAGATGTGCAAAGTGTGTGCAAAGGTCCATGGCAAAATGAGAGATCTACCTTGGTGGTTTAGTGGGAGAGCTAGGTGAAGAAGTGGGGACAAGGCAGAGTAAGGAATCCTTGCCTGAAGCCTCAGAGATGGCAAGGCAGATTTGGACAACAGAAAGTAACTAGCTTGGGTGAACAGTGGTTCTCCACTCTGGCTGCTCACGGGTTGATTGAAATCATACAGATGCCTTGGGGCCCACTCCCCAAATCTCTGGAGGTACATACGGTCTGAATCACAGTATTTTTTAAAAAATCTCCCCAGGTGATGGTAAAATGTTGCCAGGATTGAGGACCATTGATGTGCTGCCCAGAGTGCATCTGGGCTAGAGTGAGAGATAAGGCTGGAGAGTAAGGAAGGACACAAAGATGAAAGGCCTCTGATGCCACTCTAAGCAATCGGAACTTTCCCTGTGGGCATGCAAGGTTTTCAAAAAGGGAAGTGACCCTACTTATAGGAAATGAGTCAGCATAATGGTGAAGCCTTGGTAGGCTGAGTCTCCGGGGAAATTCTGGCTTCATCGTCTCTGAAAGACTGACAACTTGTGCTTAGGAAGATACAATTGGTTTAACTCTTCCTTTGGTGCATGTGACCAGAAGTCCTGTGTCACTCTGGGGAAACCAGTTGCCTGGCAGCCGGGCCCAGGTTCTGATCCCACTGCAGGTACAATACTAACTTACTGAGGAACCTCAGCCAGAGCCTCCCCTCTCTCTGGTCCTCAGCTTCCCACACCAAACACCGAGGAGATTAAACAAGTCAGTGCTTCTCTATGAGGTTGGTAGTATCTGGTCACTTGGATTTGTCTTTAGCCAAAGTGCTACATGAATTTTTACATTTAACATGGCAATGAAGGAGATATCATGGTTCCTGTCGATCAATCAGGTCTAGGTTAGGAGAGGATGGGGAAGGGTGAGTCAGGGAATTTCAAATGGTTAGTGCTTTCTTGTTTCCTTTGGTCTCTGACCGGATGTCAGTTGAGTTCCTGCTATTGATATATTCAATCTGCAGGGTTATTGCTTAGGTCAATGTGTCCCCCAAATAATCTAATTCTCCCTCTTCAGGGTCTCCATGAGTCAATGACTCAACCTAGTCTGTTAAGATGGAGAAGAACCCAGATTTGGAGATGCCCTGTTCATTCCTGTGGGCTTTGAGCCAAGAGTAGCACTAGCTTGGAGAAGGCCATCTCACCAGCCTCCCTACCCAGGGCAGATGCCCCAACCCACCCACAGCAAGCCCAGAAGAATCTTTCAGAAGTTGTTATCATGCACATTTAATGGTTCCTCATTGCTACAAACCAAGCCCAAGTTCTCAGCCTTGAAGACTGTCTACAATGCTCCTTCTATCTGATTCACCAACCTCTTCTCCTAACAGGTCTTTACAGCGCCCTGCAGGCCAGGCACAAGAACTGCTTGTTTATTTCCAAGGACGGCCAGTCTCTTTCATGCATTCAGGTCTCAACCCATATAGTTCCCTCTGTTTGGAATGCTCTTCCCTTACCTTCTCTACCTGGGAAACATTTACTCATCCTATAGGCCCAGGTAACATGTCACTTCATTCATTTATTGAGGACCTAATCTGTATTCCAGGAAAAATGCCAGATAGTTGAAGGATGAACAAAACAGAATCCTTTGGTAATAACTCTGGTCTTTGTAACCATCTTCCCTTTGCTCCTGACTTTGTCACTTTATGGTGATTATCTGCTTATACCTCTGGATCTCTCTCTAAATTATAATCTCCTTAAGAGTCAAAGTGTCTCTTACTTATCTCTGTATCCATAGCTCTGAGCTCAGGGCCTGGCACAGAGTAGGGGCTTAGTGGTATTTGCTGAATGAATGATTTATTTGATAAATAAATGAGAGAGAGAGAGACAGAGAATGTTCCAAGTAGAGTGAGGATTGCTTTAGCTCTTGGGACTGCCACAGGTTGTAACAATGAAGAGACCCCTTGCATCCCTTAGTCTGGATTAGGAGAGCTTGGAAGAGACCTTCCTTGATCACTGACTCCTTACAGATGAGAAACTGAGACTAGACCAAGGAAGGTGCTTGTCTAGATGGCCAAATGACCAGCAGCTGGTCCTCTGCTTTTCCCACACCAGCTGAACAGGCAACCCAACTGGCTGTAACTCTATCATCCTCCCTCCGTGGGACCCCTGAGTTCTGTCTAGCTCCACTCTCACAAGCAGCATGCAGCCCTGGCATCACTGCCTTGGAATATGATCACCGGTTTGGTTGCTTTCTTCCTCTGTCTATTTGATATGGGCGGCCAGGAAGACAGTGCTGACGAGGCAGTCTTAAGCCCTGCACTGACAGAAATCAGGTGTCCTTGCTTCATAAAAGAAACATTAACCGAGCCGATGGGAGCTGGAAGCAGAAGTGCTGACAAAGATGTAACTCCCAAGGATTATATGGGGCAAGGAGAAAGCATCGTTCTCTCCTTATTTAGAGGCATTCTGGGGCTTGCAGACAAGACAGAGAAGAATGAGAGATGCCAGGGATGAAGGCCACCAGGGAGGAAGTCTTAGCTGCTCAGCTGCGGGGATCAAGAGAGAAGGAATGATTAGGAAGGCCAGCATCCCCTCCTCTCTATCCCCAAGGCACCATCCAAGTCCTTACCAGCTCTCTCCTGGACCCAAGCCTCCCTGCTGGTTCCTTCCTGGCTTTGTTGTCTTCAGCCTCAATCTGTCCCCAGCCTGGTCCCCACACGGCCATCTGGTGGTCTTTCTAAATTACCTGACCGTAATTTAGATACCCTTGATTAAAATCCTTCAGTGGCCCCCTGTTTCTCAGATGGCATACAAGACCTTCCTAAACCCCTTCCTGACACCCAAAGGCAGCCATTTCCCCCAGAAGAGGGGTTCTGTTTTCACTCATCCTGTGGGTCAGAGAACCTCTGGCAAAGAAAAGATTCAGGAGACAAAGGTGGGTGCTTTGCTGCCAGGAGTGAGCTCTCTTTCTAGAAGAACCACCTTCCTTCCTAACCTACACATGCATCTCCCATTCCTCTCAAGGGAAAGTCAATTCCAGGGAGCACTCAGTGACTGAGGCACTGTGCTCTCTGCCCAGGCTCTTCTGAGGCTCCGGGAACTTAGACATGACCGGATGCCGTTCCCACCTTCAAGGAACTCAAAGTCTGGTGGAGGAAAGAGTAGTAGAAACAAAATTATGACAAGGAATTATATGCTATTCTAGAAGTCTGTTCAAAGTGGCCTGGAGGGGGAGAGGGAAGGGGGCCAGAGACCAACTCTATGAGGAGGAATTGGGAATATCTGGGCTTTGTGGAGGATTAGACATTTCCCAGGAACAAAAGAAGAGAAGGAGCTGAAAAGGCTTTCCCCATATTATAAACCATGTGGTTCAAAGACTCACAGAAGGCAGCTGTGGAATGTTTGGGAAGTAAGGTATAATTAAATAGAGAGTGGTTGGGGAGGGAGAGGGCCAGGTAAGAGATTTGAGTGGATGTAGGACCTCACATAGTGTCATCAGACCTCTCTTTCTCCCCCTCCCGCTGCCCCTTCCCCTTTCCGTCCCTATCTAGCTCCCCTCTCTCATCTCTTCTTCCCTGACACTGGCCTCATTTTTTGTCTTTTATGTGGAGGAGCATCTTCCACACAAAGTAGTGGGAAGGAAGGTGGTGTGTATTGAGGCAGCTTCAGGCTTCCATCATCCCAGCTGAAGGAACTCTGAAGGCAGATCTTCTTTCTCACTGCTTTGTTAATCCCCAGGAAGAACTCAGACTAACCAGTTTGAGTCATGTGACCACCTCCAGGACCAATCCCTGGTCCCCACTACGGAGGATATATTTGAGCAAGCCTGGGTAGCATAACTATGGCAGAAGTTAGGATTGCTGGTCTCTCCAAAATCACACAGAGTAAGGGAGAAGGGTTGCTGTAACCAGAAGAGGGGGAGAGGGTTTTCAACAGATAACACTAAAGATTCCACTTCATTTGTGGATTCCCCTCCTCCAGGGGTACTGTGGTGACTCTCTGGGAATACCAGGGATTCCCTGACCTCTTTATCCCGGGGAATTTGTACCTAACATCTCCTCAATGAACGTTTACTGGTGGCTATTTTGGCATATCAAAGAAAGGAAAATAAACAATCAAGATAGAGATTATAGGAAAAGATTAATAATGTGGCAAGCTGAAGTTCTGACACCGTGTCAGCTTTGAAACGACTCATTTGGAAGAAATGTCTTGCTGCCCTTGGTGAGTCTGAAGAAAGAATAAGAAGACACTCAAAGAACATGCGGAGTGTGTGCAGCTGCATCTGCACCAGGAAGCAGAGCTCAGCTGAGGAGCTGCAGTCAGCATCTGAGATAGGAGGGGCCTGTCCTGGCTTTGATGCTGGAGGGATAATGGAGCTACAGTGCAAGCACAGGGCCTTTTATTGACAGGGTAAAAAAAGCCAGCTGGGGTTTGTCTATAGCTGAGCTTCTGATTCTATCCCATCCTTCTGAAGAATACCCTCTTTGTTCCTTTGCTGCAGGTGGCACCTGTCATTACAGGACGTGGAAATAGGATAAACAGCCCTGAGCTCCTTAAGTGATGCCCCTTCCTCAAATGAGTTGCAAACAACTCTCCAAGTTATCTTTCTTTCTCTCTCTCTCCTCTGTCTCTTTCTCTCAATTGGAGAATTCAACTGAACAAGGAGGATGGTGATGGCCACAGAATTCTGTGTTCTAATAAAGTGCCACTCGTTTTGGTTACAAGATGACAGTCTCAACTTTGCTACCACCTCCCCTCCCATAACAGATCCCTAAAAATTATAGGAAAAATATAAAAGAAAAAAAATCAATTCAAAATGAGGCCCCAAACCAAGAGGTGAAGCCCTCAGTGGGTCCAGAAGCAATGAAGAATCCTTTGAAAGCAGGAAGTAGGTGGGACTGGTGTAAAAATGGACACTATAATCCAAAAGGCACAGGTGAAGTCCTATTGACAGTTTTCTGCTTGTGCAGAAGGGGTAGAAACAGAGGAGAGGAGAAGACCAGGGTGACGGACCTGGTGTGTCCGGCACATCAGTCTGACACCCATTCCCTCCCCCAGGGCAGCTGGCCACTATAGGGTTGTCTTCCTCCATGAAGAAGTGATGTTGTGGGAATTTGGATTGGAAAATTAGGCAGGACCACAGGTGGCTGACAGCACCCGGGAGGAAGGAGAGTTTCCACGCCCAGAAGACAATCACACAAAGTGTTCCAGAGACGGGTCTCACCACTCCCCAAACCTCACTGCAAAGGGCAAGATCAATCCAGGAAGCGTGTCCTACTCCTCCTCTCAGACAGTCTGTGTGAACACACAGAGCAGAGCCAAACAGAGAAACTCAGCTGCAAAGAGGGATGCACGACCCACTCTCACCAATAATCGAGGAATGTCATCACCATGATAGAAAAACAGCAAACTTATGGTACAGCCACTATGGAAAACAGTATGGAGGTTCCTCAGAAAACTAAAAATAGAATTACCATATGATCCATCAAAACCACTCCTGGGAGTATACCTGGACAAAACTATAATTCAAAAAGATACATGCACCCCTATGTTCATAGCAGCACTATTCACAATAGCCAAGACATGGAAACAACCTAAATGTCCATCAACAGATGAATGGATAAAGAAGATGTGGTACATATATACAATGGAATACTACTCAGCCATAAAAAAGAACGAAATAATGCCATTTGCAGCAACATGGATGCAACTAGAGATTATCATACTAAGTGAAGCAAGTCAGAAAGGGAAAGACAAATACCATATGATATCACTTATATGTGGAATCTAAAATATGGCACAAATGAAGCTTACAAAACAGAAATAGACTCATAGCCATAGAGAACAGACATTTGTTTGCCAAGGGGGGGGGGGGAGGGGGAGGGAGGGACTGGGAGTTTGGGGTTGGTAGATGCAAACTATTACATGTAGAATGGATAAACAACAAGGTCCTAATGCATAGCACAGGAAAGTATATTCACTATCCTGTGATAAACCATAATGGAAAAGAATACAAAAAGAGTGTACGTATGGGGATAACTGAGTCACTTTGCTGTACAGCAAATATCGGGACATTGTAAATCAACAATACATCAATTAAAAAAAAAAAACCAGCAAATTTAAATCCAGAGCCTATACCCAGCAACTCGGAGGGATAGGAGTAAGCTAAACGGTACTACAGAATAAGGAAAATTAAAATCACAGTCAGAAGTGAAAGGATTTATATCCATAAAACACCAGCTAGAGATCATGAAAATTAGAAATTTAGACAGTGAACAAAAAGGAAAAAACCAGCATATCAGTTGAATGATAGAATGGACACATTTCAAAAGGGGAGTAGTGAGCTGGAAGACTGAGCCCAGGAATTCTCTTAGAACGCAACAAAAAGGAATAAGGAAGTGAAATAAGTGAGACAGAGAAAGACAAATGCTGTATGATCTCATTGATACGTGGAATTAAAAACAGAGATCAGACTGGTGATTGCCAGAGCAGGGGGTAAAAGGTGGGGGAAATGAGTGAAGGTGGTCAAAACTGGTACTTATTTCCGGTTATAAGATAAATTAAGTTCTGGGGATGTAATTTACAGCATGGTGACTAGTTAACAATAGGGTATTGTATATTTGAAAGTTGCTAAGAGTGTAGATCTTAAAAGTTTTCATCACAAGAAAAAAAATTTGTGTCACTATGTGAGATGATAGATTTTTTAAAAAATTTTATTGAAATACAGTTGATTTACAATGTTGTATTAGTTTCAGGTGTACAGCAAAGTGATTCAGATATATATATACACACGCACACACACACGATCTTTTTTTTTTACGTTCCCTTCCATTATAGGTTATTACAAGATGTTGAGTATAGTTTCCTGTGCTATACAGTAGGCCCTTGTTGGATAGAGATGATGGATGTTAATGAAACTTATTGTGGTGATCAGTTTGCAATATATACATATATCAAATCATTATGTTGTATGCCTTAAACTAACAGAATCTTATATATCAATTATATCTTAATAAAACTGGAAAAAATGCAAAAAAAGGAATACAGAGTTTAGGACAGTTAGAGAAAGATTAATCATGAGAAATAAATTTTAAAATTTCTAACATCCATTTAAAAGGTGTTCCAGAAGAAATGAATATTTAAAGAAATTACAGAAGACCCCAGAACTAAAGGTAAGACTCCACAGATTTAAAATGCTCAATAAGAACCAAATAACATCATCCATACAAATTGTAGAACATCAAGGGGGAAAGAAAACCAGAAAAAAAAATCCAGAAAAAGGACAGGAAATTCACCTATACAGGAAAAGAAGTCAAATTGCCATTAGCCATTGCTTTAGCTACAAAAAAGTAAAAAATTAGAAGTTCTAGTTGAGAATTACTTCAAGTCTAGAATTCTATGGCCAGCCAAAATTTCACTCTAGAGTCAAGGCAAAATGATACTTTCATTGATACATGGCCTCAGAAAAACTTATGGTCCACATTCTCAAAAAAAAAAAGGGTCACTAGAGGCTGTTTTACAGGAAGGAGAAAAACTAATTCAGGAGGGAGAGGTGAGCTGCATGAAGCAATGATGAGTAAAATAAAGAAATAAAACTTCCTGCTAAACCTAATGTGTTGATTATTTCAATGTAGATTGTAGACTGGCACATGGTTTAAGAGAGCACAGGAAGAAAAATGACATTAATACTCTTGTTTTCAAAAGGGCAGGATATAAATGTTCATATAGTGGTTTATAGAAAATATATTGAAATATGTGTAAAAATATCTTAAAATATTTTAATGCCTAACACCAAAACTAGCTAGAGACATCACCAAAAATCTACGGACCAATATCCCTCATGAATATACATGCAAAATTTCCCTCTCTCTCTCTCTCTCTCTCTCTCTCTCTTTCTCTCTCTCTCTCTCTATATATATATACACATACACACACTAGCACACACACACACACACACTAGCACACTTACTACAGCACCATTTAAAAAGGATTATACACCTCGACCAAGTGAGATTTATCCCAACAATGCAAGACTGGTTTAACACCCCCAAATCAATCAATGGAATACACTATATTAATAAAATAAAGGACACACATTTTGTAATAATATCCAAAAATGCAGAAAAAAAGCATTTGAAAAAATCTAACACCCTTTCATGATGAAAACGCTCAAAAAACTAAGAATAGAAAAGAACCTCCTCAATCTAATAGAGCATCTGTGAAAAGCCAGCAGCTAACACCATACTTAATAGTAAGAGACTCCATCCTTTATCCCTAAGATCAGGAATGAGACAAGGGTGGCCACTCTTGCCATTTCTATTCAACATTATACTGGATATTTATTATATTAAATACTCAGAATAGGCAAATCTACAGAGAAAGAAGGTAGATTAATGGTTGCCTAGGGCTAGGAAAGGGGAGAGACTGATTGCTATTAGGAACAAGGTTTCTTTCTGCGGTAGTAAAAATATTCTACAATTAAATTATCAGGTGCTATTGCATAACTTTATAAAGATAGTAAAAACCATTGAATTGTACACATTAAATGGATAAAATTTAGGGTATGTAAATTATACATCAATAACGCTATTAGGAATCTAATGTTAACTACCAGAAGACAAGTAAATGAACATATTCAAACAAATAGAACATATTTTTTAAAAAATAGGAGTAAAGAACACTTGATAAAGACAAAGGAAGGCAAGAATTGGAGAGAGGGAAAAGCAGTTAGAAATAATGGTGAACTGAGGGGCTTCCCTGGTGGTGCAGTGGTTGAGAATCTGTCTGCCAATGCAGGGGACATGGGTTCAAGCCTTGGTCTGGGAGGATCCCACATGCCGCGGAGCAACTAGGTCCGTGAGCCACAATTGCTGAGCCTGCGCGTCTGGAGCCTGTGCTCCGCAACAAGAGAGGCCGTGATGGTGAGAGGCCCGCGCACTGCGATGAAGAGTGGCCCCCACTTGCCGCAACTAGAGAAAGCCCTCGCATAGAAACAAAGACCCAACACAGCCATAAATAAATAAAGATAATTGTATGTCTTTAAAAAAAAATGAAAAAAAAAAGAAATAATGGTGAATTGAGAGCATAAAGCACGAAACAGAAACAAATCCATACTTAATAAGCACCATGGATACGAATGGGTTGAACTCATCTATAAGAGACAGACTCTTACGTTGTATTTGAAAAATCTAGCCACTTGTTTTCAAGAAACAAACAAAACAAAATTTCCCTGGAAAATAAAGCGGTGGAAAATACTAGTTTAGAAATGGTTACCAAACATAAAGCAGATATAATTGCATTCATATCATATAAAATAAAACTCAAGGTAAAAATCATTGAAAGAAACAGATGTTCACTTCATACTGATAAATTCAGCCAAGAAAAACTAACTGTTATGCACCTAAAATGTAGCTACAAAACAGTTGAGGCCCAAACTGGAAGAATTATGAGGCAACTGAAAGATAAAAAATTGCTATTGAAAACTTGAACCCCTCCAGAAACTAAATCAAGTAGACAAAAAACTATAGATATGATGAATTTTAGTAGTAATACATCAATAGGCTTGATATAATATTTAGAAAACTTTGTAACTTATAAAGAGATACTCTGCATTATTTTGAAACACACGTGCTAGTCATAAAATTCGTCCATCAACAAAGCCATAAATGAAATTTCAATGAATTCCAAAAAGTTAACTTTATAAGCAAAATTCACTATTATGCAATAAAATTAGAAGTTAACAACTAAGAGGTAGATGTACAAGAATAAACAAAATCAAAAAAGTGTCCAAATATAAATATACATGTGCACACTCATATTTCTATATAATTTTTGTTTAAAGAGAAATCAAAATGGAAACTTTTTAATTTAAGTAGTGTGGAAAGAACAATAAAACACATTCAAATAAAAAAGTTTTCAAATATGTGTAATGAATGAGTTAAAAAGGATAAAAGCAGAAATTAGTAAAATAGAAAACTCATTTAATGCCACTGGTAGTTTCTCTGGCTGGTTTTCCCAAGTGGAGTCTGGGGCTCAGAGGAATCTGGGTACCTTTGTGGTTTCATGTTGGAAAATTGGCATCTTTTACATGAAAACTGCCCTTGATCAGCTCAACCAGAGGCCCCAGACTTCTAAGGGGATCTCAAACAGGTCAGACTTTGGCCATAATCCCTAAAGTACAGGAAGTGTCTCTCATTTTTGGCAATTCTGTAGATTGTCTTCTGACCCTGAGATGACCTTCTCCTCACAATAGACATCAGAATCTCTCTCATTTGGAATGTACTATCTGACTTTTCTTTCGTTTAAATTGCCTTTGTGGAATGAGATATTTCATGACTTTCTCCACCACTAGTGGTAGATGAAAATGATTTAAAAGTGTTAGAAATGGGATATGTTCAAAGAAGTGCCCCCTCCCTTTTTTAAAGCATACTGGGAGTTTAAATGGGTTTTCAGAATAGAGTTATGTGCAGTGTATTAGAATGTGTAGATTGTTTAAGTACATTTTGCTCATATTTGTTATAAAAGGGGGATAAGCCAATTCTTCCTGGGAGGCCGTGTTAAAATCATTGGGAGTGCATGAAATTATATGACAAATATTGAGTACACACTACTTGTCTGGCATTGTGCTAGGTCTGTAAGACATACACAGCCTCTATCTTCTGGAGCTTCCAGTACTGCTTTCTGGAGCATGCCTACCACAGAAAAGTATTGTTTCATTGTGGATTGGAGAGCTTAGAGATTCCACTAGGATTAAAGCATGGCCTATTGAAGTCTAAATGCAATGAGGGGCATAGCATGTGATGAAGCAGAAGCAACGGTCCCAAGGCAAGGCTGGAAATGAACCCCCAGAGGAGTGTCATTTTCACAAATTCATCATGGTCTAGGGTCTTGGAAGTCCAGAAAATGATCTTATCAGAACACCTAGAGAGGAGAGATTTTCAGGGGCATGCTGATACTAATTTTACACAAAATTGATTTTAAAATGCCAATTTACCACTTTCCAGTGGCCAGAGTCCTGTTCTCCATCATACCACTCTCCCAATACTAAGGTACATGGAAAGTTGAATTAGTCCTTGGAAGATGGCTTGGAGGGTATAGAAACTCAGTGAAGGGAGATGGCTAGTTTTGACATTTTCATCTGTGGAGAAATTGCCACACCACAATGAATTCTCTTAGGCAGAAGAAAGTTTAGTTTGTATCTGATATGAGCTATATAATTTTTTCCGTATTATCAGTGTACAAATGTTTTATTTTCACTCCTATTTCTACATCTTCTTTTACTAGTACTACTATACTACTATAGCTAGCAGATATAGGAGTTACTACCATTCAGGTACTTTACTAATAACTTTCCATGTATGAACTCGCTTAATCCTCAAAACCTCCCTGTGTGGACTACACTTTGATTGTCTCCTTTGGTTTTCAGTTGAGGAAAACAAGGCAGGAAAAGTTCACGTAAATTGCTCAAAGTCACTCAGCTGTTAAGTGACAGAACCAGAATTCAAACCCGGGTTTCCTGGCTCCAGATTTTGATGCCTCTGTCTCGGGTCATGGCTGCTCTCATAGTCATTGCTCAGAACCAATTTAATCAATAATTATTTATATGAGCTATTAGATTTATTGGATAAGAACCAACTAGGAACAGCTGGTTGATGAAAAAAGTCCAACTTTCTTTAAGCGGCTGTTTTTCCTCTTTAATCCCTAGAACCTCAAATGGGGGAGGGGAAAAGTAAAACAATTCTTGAACCAAAATCAAAAGTGGAACTGAAACACTTTCTGAAGGTCAGTGTCTAATATAAAAGGTGATTCATGGTATGCACAGGTTTAGTACAAAGGGAAAGTTTAGGGCTCAGAAAAGATCTGAAGAACTTTCCAAAAGCTTGGCCACTTGTGAATAAGGGAAGTCAGGAACCTAAGCATCTACTAGGGCCAGGAGAAGGCACCGCAGGTACAAAGCCCCTGAAGAAATCCCAGCAGCAAGGGTTCTACCGAGGCTTGATAAATGCTTGTTGAATGAATGACACTAAGTCATCAAGCCCCTTGGGTACCCTTATGTTCAGTGACTTTCTCTAGGTGATTGTTCAAAAGCTCAAAGGGCTTCTGCTTCAGACAACTGTACATGTATTCTATGTTTGCGGATTTAGGAAGCAAAGAAAAATGTTGAAGACATGAAGATGATAAAGTCAGTCTGTGCCAGTGGCACTCAGCATATTTCAACTCTGTAGCAAGTCAGACTGACTTATCGTCATGCATTTACTTTATTCAAAATTAACTACTGAGCCTCCAATGCCTTTTGAATTCAAAGTTCTAAACTGAAATATAAAGAGAGGTGGGAATCCTAATACCTGATAGAGGAGAAGAGAATGAAGTGCAGCAACACCTATGAAAGGGCAAGGCCCCTGGGAGGCTAGTGTGGTTGCTTATTACTGGAGTGAGAGGAGGAGCCATGGTGAAAAGCTATAATAGCTCCATTCAGATGGGCAGACATTGAGTTCCTGCTATGTGGCAGGTCAATGGTAGATGCTGAAGATGCAAATGAAACCCATGTTTCACTCACCTCTAGTTGCCAAAGATTCTGCCATGATTCCTTCTGGACAACTCAGATAGGGTCTCACAGGGCCTCATGAATGTGTCTTATTTTGGCCCAGATCAGTGAAATGCCTTGACAAGGCCTCCTCCACTTGCTACCTTGTGAAAGAAGTATCTTTCCTTCTCTAGTGCCAACCACTGAGTGACCCCACAAGACTTGGACATAACCACTCCTGAAAAGCACCATCTCCTTTGTGATGTGCGATGTCTCTTGAATTACATAAGGGGCCGGTGTTCCCTGCAGCCTTCAGCTTGTCAAGGCCACTGCTTTCCACATAAAAGTGAGGACAAGGCCTCCACTTCACAGTCTTCTTTGGCCATACCTTGTAACCTAGGGCCCACAGGAGTCCCATGAAGTTCTAACTGAAAATAGCTCCTTCATCTCCTGCTTGTGGTGGGCTCTAGCAATCGTCCATGAGGAAGTGTTGGAGGGCCAACCTCTGGGACAGAACGTATGCTCTCCTAATAGCCTTTCTCAACCACGCCTATTTTTCTCTGTCCTTCCTTCAAAGCGCTTGTGCAAATTGTTACCAGCCCATTACAAATGCCTTGACCCACCCAAATTCTTCTGGTAGAGACCACTGGGGTCCCACTAGAATTCCACAATACAAAGATAAATAAGATCTGGTCCCATCTCTCAAGGCATGAATTTCTAGATGAATTTCTGTCTTGTCACAATTTGTCTAAGGGTTGGGGCTGCTGACCAAAAATAGGCAGTTTTCAGTGCAGTCACACCAGGCATCCCTTCTGCATTCCTTGGATCTGCTGCTCACCAGCCTCATGGACTTCAGGAAGTCACTTTTCTTTTCATGTGCAAGGAAACTTATGAGAGGAAACTAACAAAACCTCTTCTCTACCTGATCAAGAGATGATGCATGTGAAAGGGTTTTGTAAACAGTGGACTCTACCTGCTTCTCACCCAGCCAGTCAGTTCCTCCTCCTCCCCTCCCAAAGCACTTGGAGCTTCCCTCTAATATAACATTTATCACACTGCAGGGTATTTGTTCATATGACCAATTCCCACATTATACTGTCAGCCACTAGAAGGCAAGGGTCTCTTCCTATTCTTTTTTGGATTTTCTGCCCCTGGCATGGTGCCAGTCATATAACAGACACTCCCAAAATACACGCTGACTGATCATATGAACGAATGAATTGCATGCAGAAATTTAAATTATCCTCCCTCCAGTGTTCTGAATAATTTTGGAAAAATCACACCACTTTCAGAACTCTTGTTTTCCTAATCACTAGTAGGAATAACACATTAGAGTAGTAAACATACAGTGAGGGTTAGATATATGACTTTACACATGATGTAATTTCAACCCAGAGAGTCCCTATACTGTTTGAGTCCAAATTCTTCCCCTGTACAGATGAGATTAAGTCTAAGAAAATATGTGTGATGTGTCTGAGGGGATGTGGGTGGCCATCTGAACCAGAATCCAGATCTTTTGACCTCCAGTTCAGTGTTCTTTATGCCACATTTTCAGATCCTCAAATGAAATTGACACAGTTAACACAGGATGATTTTATCATCTAGAGCACACTGTGGTGTTCCAGATAATAGATCTGCTCCTGGCAGAAAATAGACACTGTGGTCAATGGGGAGATAATCCTTGGTGAGAAGGAGCCATGAATCGAGAACAAAACTGCACAATATTGGTCAAGATGGTGATTAGTTACTCTGAATGAATCAAACGCAAATAACAACAAATGGATTCCCATGTGCCCCAGCCTCACACTGAAATTAAATGGCTTTGCTCAGCAAGACAAACACTTAGGAAACTTAGCAAAGCTGGGTGGCCTGTAAAGCATGGCATTGCAAAGAGAAGGGGTTGAATGAACTAAAGAAATGCCCTGATGTAGGTGTTGACTCCATAACCAGTCATCCACTCAGGCTCTTACTGTGAGCTCTGATTGGTGCTAGACTGTCCAGGGGGTAACGTGCGGCTCCTGTACCCTGCCCTCCCCAACCCTGGATGCATCATCTGGTTAAGAAGAGGTAAGATGCTTGAACGGAAGAGCACACCGAAGGGGTTGACTGGCTGATAGACTGTGGGCAGAAGGCTGTGAAGGACGTGGAGGAAGGTGTGGCTGGTCATACCTGTGGGGCGGGTGAGGAGAGAGTAAGAAGTTGGTCAGGAAAAGAACAGACTTTTAAGAGGGGGTCTGCAAAAATGAAAAGCTGTTTGCCTGTCAAGCCATGAGAGTGGAGGGGGAGAACTATTCTAGCAGATGAACAACATGGAAGCCAAAATCGGCTTGGCACATTTGAGCAACTAAAAGGAGTTTGATGTGGCAGAGGGCATGATGGGTATTAAGAAGGATACTATGAAGAGGTAGGCAAAATCCTTATCATTTCAGATGAAAGAATTTATATTTACCTTTGTGACCAAAATGTCTTACACTAGAGTCCATGGATGAGCTTCAAGGCATCCATAGGTCTGTTAATTACATGTAAGTTTCTGTGTGTCTATGCATATACAAATGTTACTGAGACAGGTATCTTCATATTTACATATTCTTCGGTGCATCCCTGACACCATGGCCTCCCTAAATACAGACAACATTAAAAACCAGCAGTCCAGAAGATGATAAATTAGTGAAGGATTTTAAGAAGGTTGTGGTGAGATCAGAAACATGTTCAAGGCTGATCTTTCTGGTACCAGTGTGGACAGTACACACGGGGGTGAGGCTGGAGGAAGGAGATGGGGGGGTGGGGAGGATAGTCCTGTAATCGTCCAGGTGAGAGAGAGTGAAGCCACAACTATGACAGTGCCAGTGAGTTGGAGAACAGGTCCCAAAAAGAACTGACTTTTAAAATAGTTGATTCATTATGACTTCCAGGCTTGAAGTTGGTACATGAGTTTTCTATTGCGGCTGTAACAAATTATCACAAACTTAGTGGTTTAAAACAATACAAATTTATTCAGAAGTCCAACATGAGTGTCAATGGGCTAAGTTAAAGATGTTGACAGGGCTGCATTCCTTACCAGAGCCTCTAGAGAATTATCTACTTTTGTTTTCCAGCTTCTAGAGTCCGTTCACCTTTCTTGGCCTGTGGCTGCCTTCTTCTTTCAAAGCCAGCAATACCACATCTCCTTGACCGTTCTTCCATAGTCACAGATCCCTCTGACCACAGCCAGGAAAGGTTCTCTGGTTTTTTGTTTGTTTGCTTATTTTTGTTTTGTTTTTTAAAATTGAAGTACAGTTGATTTACAATATTGTGTTAGTTTCAGGTATACAACACAGTGATTCAGTTATATCTATATTTTTCAGATTATTTTCCATTATTGGTTAATACAAGATATTGGATATAGTTCCCTGTGCTATACAGTAAATCCCTGTTGCTTATCTATTTTATGTATAGTAGTTTGTATCTGTTAATCCCATGCTCCTAATTTATCCCTCCCCCACTTTCTCCTTTGGTAACTGTAAGTTTGTTTTCTATGTCTGTGAGTCTATTTCTGTTTTGTATATAGATTCATTTGTGTCATTTTTTAGGTTCCACATATAAGTGATATCATATGATATTTGTCTTTCTCTGTCTGACTTACTTCACTTAGTATGATATTCTCTAGGTTCATCCATGTTGCTGCAAATGGCATTATTTCATTCATTTTTATGGCTAATATTCCATCGTATATATACCACATCTTCTTAAGCCAATTATCTGTTAATGGGCACTTGGGTTGTTTCCATGTCTTGGCTATTGTAAATAGTGCTGCTATGAACATTGGGGTGCATATATCTTTTTGAATTAGAGTTTTGGTCTTTTCAGCATATATGCTCAGGAGTGGGATTGCAGGATCATATGGTACCTCTATTTTTAGTTTAAGGAAACTCCATACTGCTTTTCATAGTGGCTGCACCAATTTACATTCCCACCAACAGTGTATGTGGGTTCCCTTTCCTCCACACCCTCTCCAGCATTTATTATTTGTAGACTTTTTGATGATGGTCATTCTGAAGGTTTTCCGTTTTCAAGGGCCCATATGTTTATATCAGGTCCAGCTGTATATCTCCAATCATTTAATCACATCTGCAAAATTCCTTTTGTTGGATAAGATAACTATTCACAGATTCTGGTGATTAGGATGTGGACACCTTGCGGGGGGGGCGGGCAGTGGGCATTATTCTTCCTACGTCAGATGGAGACTCTGAGAACCCGAAAAGAGAAGTGTATTGCCTGAGGCCTCAAAGCATGTAAGTAGCAGAGTTGAGATGAGGACTCAGGACTCTAGAGCCTCAGTCCCGGGCAGATTCCAACTCTTGGTGCAACTGGACCATGAATAGATGTTATCATCACACGCTGTCAAGTATGTGACCAAATGGATGGAACTTGCCTATGTCTTCTCCACTGTATGGTGCCTAAGGGATGTGTTGATCCCCATTTGTTGGCCAGCGTGGCTGTGATATGGCTCATACACGTGAAGTAGGCACCAGTTCTGTGCTGGCTGGTCTTAGCTAGCACTGACCAGATCTGCCAACCTCCATCTTGGGGCATCTTAGCTTTGCCATATATGCTTCACATTTCGGGGATAAGAACTCATCAGGGTGAGGCTGTTAGGTACATGTCATGGTGCAATGGAAGAGTTCCAGAGGTGGAGTTTGGAGCCCAGGGTGCTGTCCCCCTTCCATTTTCATATCAGGTGACCTGAAATATGTCATTTCCTCTCTTTTGAGACTCATTATCCTCCTTGTGAAAAGAGATGGTTGGGTTAGATATAGAGGTTCCTCTAACATCTCGTAAGTGTAGAATATGGAGATGATTTCTGCACTGATTGGCAAGTAAAGTGGCACGGATGTGTGGCAATCCTAGTAGAAAACCCTTCCTTCTTTGATTCTCAGTCCTTGATGCAGCCTTGGAGCTTGGCATTCAACAGTCCAACTGCACTGCACTGCAGCAGCCAGAAATACTAGATTTCTGTAGAGAAGAAGGTCTGTGCAAGCTCTTTAGAAGCATAGCAACCATAGGGTGTGATGGATTCTACACGTCATGCATGTCAGCTTGCCAAAGACTTTCTGGATAAGCTAAGAGTTTTCTAGAGCCTCTACACTACTAGCACAGATCCACTCAGGTCTCTGTGTCTATATATGGGTGGCAACCATAAACACAATTTCAAAAATCTAAAAATAGCTGTTGTAGCTTCTCAAAGAGTAGCTCATCAATCTCAAGAACTAACCAAAAGGGAAGTGGAAAGAACAGGAAGGGACTGGAATAAACTCTTTGGGCTTACTTTGGCCTTGAACTAGCAGACAGGACAATCAAGAAGCTGGAAAAGTAGAGAGTAGCAGAAGGGAGAAAAGGATTAAAGAGAGAGAGCTTTAAAAGTCTGTCAGAAACCTATAGTTCCAAGATGAGTGAGCCCCAAACAAGATAAAACCAAAGAAATGCATCCCAACATTCATCACCATCATCAAATTTCTGAAAACTAAAGTCAAAGAAAAAAATCTTTCAAGCAACAAGAGAAAAATAGCACTTTACCTTTAAGTAAAAAAAAAAAAAAAATTGCATAAGGGCAGATTTATGATCAGAAATCATGGTGGCCAGAGGAAATGGTACATGGACTGAGAGATAGGGACTTTCAATCCAGGATCCTATATCTAAAGAACGTATCTTCCAGGAATGAAGAGAAATCAAGACATTCTCAGATTAAGGGAATTTGAACATTATTCTCTTAATAAGAAGAAACTAAAGTTCAAAGAGTTATTTTGTATGAAGGACACACAGCTAGAAAGCAGTGAAGTTTGAACCCAAACTTGTTTGATACCAGAATTCACATTCTTTTTAAGACACTGTTTTTCATAAAGTCCATATGTGAAAATAGTCTTTGTTAAATTTGAAGGTTAGCCTCTCGTTTTAACACTGATCATATATGAGTTTATTTTTATTATTTGTTTCATGACAAAAAGTAGAAGATTCATTCATTCATTCCTAGGGACTGTCTCTGTGCTCTTCATTTGCTAGAGGTGAATCAGACAAAGCATAGAGCCATGATGTATATGGTACATGTCCTATAACCTTCCCAATACACACTAGTGGCAGACAACACTCATCATTCCAACACTCATCCTTCTCAACCTTGATCCCTAAGCAGAAAATTACAATCGGTCAGAGTTGTTGTGTCAGGTGATATTATTTGCCATTCCTGACATAATCCCGCCTTCCAGGAGCCTATGGTCCAGGAAAAGGGACAGACAAATACACAATGTTCCTACCTTTCAATTCCAGGATTCTTTATAATAGAGCACAAGCAAAAGGTATGAAGGTAAACGTTGAATAATAGAGAAATAATAAAAGTTTATTGCATATTCACTCTTTATCAATACTACGTTAGGTACTTTACATTCATTACCTTATTTAATTGTCACAACTACTACCCTATGATGTAAACTATTTTTAACAGCTAAGGACACTGAGAAGTTCAGAGAAGTGCCATAAAGACAGTCTATGGCAGAAAAGCAATTCGGATCAAGATCTGCATGAATTTAAAAATGTATGTTTTTTCTTTTATATGCTGCTTCTCTTTGAAAGCATTGAATTCATAAACTAGTTATATTTAAACTATTTCCATACTATTAAGAATGTATCAAATTATAAATCTAGAAACCTCAAGAACATATCCTGAAACACTAAGTGAAAAAGAGAGTT